>NC_036844.1:10598394-10684117 GCF_002910315.2 Salvelinus sp. IW2-2015 | reverse complement strand
GGAGGAAAGGAGAGAGCGGAGGCTATAACGTGCAGGTTTCTATGTAAGCTTTACGGAATTACAAGAGTGTATATGAAATATGTGGTAGAGGCTCAATAAAAACCTCTGTAACATTCCTGAGTTCTCTGTGTGTTTGGCTGAAGAAGTCATTGATCTATGATGTCTGTTTGCGTTTTCCTACTTCAATCAGCAATGGTTTTATTTAGTACAAATACATATTCAACTTACGCAATAAGGCCGATGGGGTGGTATATGTCCATATGCTACAGCGAAGGGCTGTTCTTGGCTTGATGCAACCGTGATAACCACGGCTGTCAGCAATCCGCATTTAGGGCTCGCACAGCCAGTTATTAATATGTTATAACTAGTGTAGTATTACTATATTTATATACTATGTATTCACTTTTTGTGTTTTGCAGACATTACTGTAGTATTTACTATAGTGTTTATGTTTTATTATCTTTGAATAGAAGTGGGTGTTTCTTCTTGAATCTATTGGACACATACTAAAAGAGCACATTTTCCATAACTGTAATAAGTATGAATGGTATTTCAGAGCTTCTGCTCTTTTTTATAACCTGTAGGGTAGGACTGGAGCCTGGATAGTTCAGAAGCTTCTGCTCTTTTCTATAACCTGTAGGTGGTATGACTGGAAGCCTGGATAAGTCAAGCTCTGCTCTTTCTATAACCTGTAGGTGGGTATGACTGAGCCTGGGATAGGTCAGAGCTCTGCCTTTTTCTATAACCTGTAGGTGGGTATGACTGGAAGCCTGGGATAGTTCAGAGCTTCTGCTCTTTTCATAAACCTGTAGTGGTATGACTGGAGCCTGGATAGTCAGAGCTTCTGCTCTTTCTATAACCTGTAGGGGTATGACTGGAGCCTGGATAGTCAGAGCTTCTGCTCTTTCTTTAACTGTAGTGGGTAGGACTGGAGCCTGGATAGTTCAGAGCTTCTGCTCTTTTCTATAACCTGTAGTGGCTATGACTGGAGCCTGGATAGTTCAGAGCTTCTGCTCTTTTCTATAACCTTAGGGGTATGACTGGAGCCTGGATAGTCAGAGCTTCTGCTCTTTTCTATAACCTGTAGGTGGTATGACTGGAGCCTGGATAGTTCAGAGCTTCTGCTCTTTTCTTAACCTGTAGGTGGTATGACTGGAGCCTGGAATAAGTCAGCTTCTGCTCTTTTCTAAACCTGTAGGTGGGTATGACTGGAGCCTGGATAGTTAGACTTCTGCTCTTTTCTATAACCTGTAGAGTGGGTAGGACTGGACCTGGGATAGTTCAGAAGCTTCTGCTTTTTCTATAACCTGTAGGTGGTATTACTGGAGCTGGATAGTCAGAGTTCTGCTCTTTTCTATCCATGTCAATTCATTGGATGAGAGGAGGAGGCAAATCAGGGGCAAGGAGGGAAGGAGTAGTTAATTCTAGGCTTGGTGTGAATGCTGAATTCTAATGTGAATTTACCAGTTGTGCAGTCATAAATACGAGTTGGATGCATTCACATGCTTTGAACTCATTGAGAAATGCTGATTAGCTAACGGCAAACAAGCAGCGTCATCCATAAACTAAGAGGACAGCGATCATGCTTGTAAACAAATTATAGTGTTAAAAAACCATAATAGATTGCTTTTTATAAATAATGTTTTGTTGTTGCATTTAACTAACCAAAATGCTGTTATCGGGGTCACTTCCTTGGTAGGTGACGTCAGAGTTCAGTATGTGGGAGAAGTCAGAGCTCAGGGATGATAGACGAGTTCCCCACTAGTGATTAACAGTTGGGGGGCTGTTCAACTGGATTTTCTCCCCAGTTGTATGTGGTAAATACCACCTTTCCACTTGGTTATGAACACAGCATACGGGTACATTTGGTGGTGCTCATGGATCAAGGATCATAACGCAATCGGCTAACATATTTCCCAACACGATTTGAATTAAAACAAACTTTAAAAGGAAAAATATGGAAACGATAAAAAGTAAAGGTCTTTGAAAACAGGGTTATTAAACCGGAGCCCACTCAGGGTCATAATGCACTGCATTTTTCCCCTACATTTTTTTTAGGAATGTTGCTAGCAACAACAGAATGAACACATTTTGAAGTACAGAACTACAGATGTAGGATAACATTTTTAGCCAGCTTACTACAGCTGGAAAATAATCCTACATCAACAGGAAATGTGAATTATTATGTGGATTTTTAGGATTTTTTTTTAGGGGTTGATACATAATTGGTAAGGGAAAATAAAGTCTGACATTTCAAGTGGAAATTCAAAACCTACAGAATACTTTTTAAACCTAAAATACACTGCAAGTTTTACATTTCTTTAACTTCTCTGCGCTACGGATCCCTTTAGTGGGATCATTTTCCTAAACAGCCGCTGAATTGCAGGGCGCAAAATATTACTAACAATATTTATAATCATGCAATCACAAGTGAAATATACCAAAACACAGCTTAGCTTGTTGTTAATTTACCTGTCTGAATCCACTATCAGATTTTGAAAATATGCTTTGCAGCAAAAGCAATCCAAGCTTTAATGAGTGTATCAATCAATGCTACAACAACTAACCCCAAATTAGCATGGTCACGAAAGTAAGAAAAGCAATCAAATTAATCGCTTACCTTTGATAATCTTCGGATGTTTGCACTCACGAGACTCCCAGTTACACAACAAATGTTCTTTTTGTTCGATAAATATTACTTTTATAACAAAAAAACGCCATTTGGGTTGCGCGTTATGTTCAGAAAACTACAGCCTCGTTCCGTTCGACGAAAATTCCAAAAAGTATTCGTAGAAACATGTCAAATGTTTTTTATAATCAATCCTCAGGTTGTTTTTAACAAACATAATCGATAATATTTCAACCGGACCGTAACCTATTCAATAAAAGAGAGAAAGAAAATGGAGAGCTACCRCTCTCGCYCGCAGGAARTAATCAGAGGACACCTGACRASTTTTGAAAYATSTKGCTCATTTTTCWAAATAAAAGCCTGAAACTATGTCTAAAGCCTGGTCACAGCCTGAGGAAGCCATTGGGAAAGGAATCTGGTTGATACCCCTTTAAATGGAAGAAAGACAGGCCAGGAAACACACCAAAAAAAATCACTTCCGGGTTAGATTTTCTCAGGTTTTCGCCTGCAGAATCAGTTTTGTTATACTCACAGACAATATTTGCATATTCATATTGCATATTCATATGCATATTCATATGCATATTCTACGATCTGGACCCGAGAAATAGTCCGTTTACCTTGGGAACGTTATTTAAAAAATAAATAATAATCTGACCCCTAGCGTCAAGAGGGTAATTACTGCAGTAAAGTTCTCCTGCAACAGGGTGACTAAATGAAGATCCTACATCTGTACCTTAGAAAAGAGGAGAATATATTTCTGATGATGTCATCTTTATTTCTCAACTCCTAATATTGAGCAAATTACACTGATTGGAGCTAATTGCACTTACTGTAGTATCTGACATCTGCTTTCAAAAATAATCTGCGAATAGCGCCTGCCGCTGGCTGCTGAAAAGCTTTTTTGACTTGCTCATCAAATGTTGCCAACACATGGCAAACCTTTGTTTAACCAGCTAAACAGCTGCTCTTAGCTAAAATGTGTTTGGAATTACAGGTAACTGCCAAAATAAAGGAAATGCTTGAGTAAATGAGAGCTACAAAGTATATTGAAAGCAGGGGCTTCCACACAGTTGTATTATGAGTTAATTAAGCAATTAACATCCCATCATGCTTAGGGTTATGTATAAAAATGTCCAGTTGCCCACTATTGTGGCTAGCATGGCTAGAAGAAGAGATCTCAGTGACTTTTAAAGATGGGTCTCAAAGGAGCATAGGGGGTTTAATGTATGTGTGTGTGTGTCACGACTTCCACCGAAGGTGGCTCCTCTCCCTGTTCGGGCGGTGCTCGGCGGTCGTCGTCGCCGGCCTTCTGGTTGCCACCAATCKATTTTTTCCTTTTCGTTTGTGTCTGTCTGTTTTTGTTTACACCTGTGTCCTATTAGTTAATTTCGGTGGGTTTATTAACATCCGCTGCCTGCTAGTCTTTGTGCGGGATTATTTGCTGTGTTTGCTCTGTTAGGGGTGCGTGTTTGCGCCACAGGTTTTTTTTCTCTCACAGTTGTTGTACCGTTGGTACTGTATTAGGAGTAGAGGTTTCTCCTCCGTGTGTTTCGTGGTTTTCCCTATGTGTGGCGACTTCGTTGGGGTGTGTTTCCCCACCTGTTGATGTTGGGTTGGGACTTTATAATAAACGACTGTGCCACTGGAAATTCCTTGCTCTCCWGCTCCTGACTCCTGCACCTACCTCTTCTTAGGAGGCACCTAACAGTGTGTGTGTGTGTGTGTGTGTGATCTCTCAAACCAATTGAATACTCATGGGAGATTCTAGAGCAGTGCCTGAGACAGCTTTTTCCACCACAACAACGAAGAAACACACAATGATGGAATTTGTCACAGAACAATGGTGTCACATCCCTCCAATAGAATTCCAGACTTTTGTGGAGTCTTTGGCAGGGCATATCGCAGCTGTTCTGGCAGCTCATGGTGGCTCATCAACCCTATCAGGGCGCTTTATGTTGGTGTTTCCTTTATTTTGGCAGTAGGTTTCCCACTCATGGGTTGCACAAATTGGGATATGGGTGGGGTTTATGCAAAAAATACAGTAAGTACTGTAGTATTCTATCATAAACAACAGTATTTTTTTCAGGAGGGTATGAGGGTGTTAACCATGATTTATTTTCCATAAGTGAAATGATCTTATTCATGGAACGATTTACAGCTTTCCACCATGATACATACACATTTCTTTTAATGGCTACATACTGTGTTAACAGTACAAAATGTGTGTATATGATTGTCATCGCACAGTAGAGTAATGTGGATAAATAAATGCCATCACAAAGTTATCATTGTACACAGACATGTATTTGTAGGCCTACCGTAGTACGTACCATAGTATACTATGTTAAACTATAGTACGTACTATAGTACACTATGTGACATTTCTTATGGTACAGGGTATTGCAATGTGGTAAAAAATTCTATAGTAAGTTCTGTTACAGTTTTTCTCAATCGCGTACAAGCATGTTTTGGAACTGTGGCCTTTTGCAAAACAGTAAATACATTAATCAAAACTATATTTTACCATCAACATTGCAAATACATTCATCAAAAGAACATGACTGCCTGCAAAAAGATTAACGCAACCATACTTATCTCTTGAGTCCAAGCAGACAAAACAGAAAGTTAGTCTGTGTTTAAAAAATCCCAGTAGATTAAGACATTTTCTTTACAGTCACTAAATCAGGTCAAAATTGAAAGTATAACTATCCAAAGTTGCAGAATTATGAGCAATTACTCTCCTTTTACATATATTTCACTACACAATTTCATACACATCAAATATTATTCCCAGTGTTGGGGAAGGTACAATAACCTTAGTTAAGTAAACTATGTTTTTCTTAAAGTGTAGCAAATAATGTAGCTTAAACACAAAAAGGATGTTTCAAGTGAGAATTATGGAGGTCTGATGCCGAAACGAAAGGAAATTCTTGCCTACTTGACCCATATTTTATTTTTGCAAAAAGAAGTTGTGTGTAGTTCCAGTAGTTAGCTACACCGCTACATGGAAAAAATGTAATTAACTACTGAAAACACTACCAAGATTTGAATTTAGTTCAACTACCACCAAGCTACTGCAAAATGTAGTTATATTAGTAGTTAAACTACATGTAGTTCACTACTCCCCAACACTGATTATTCCTGATAAAACGTTTATTTTTATTTTTATGAGAAATTTGTTAGCTGGATTCATTCATCATCCGAATACAATTCCATGTATTCAATACAAAAGTTGGTTTACGAATAGTTTTGTCAACTTTCTATTGGCGCACAGAAACACAATAGAAATAAGGAAAGGAGATGGAGGATGGAGGAACACAACAGTGGAGGAACACAACTGATAAGAATGTAGCTAGAGGCCTCAATCCACTCCAGAGCAAAGCTCTATAATGGAAGGTCACAATGTTGGAGATGATGACTTAGGAGTAACCCAACTTAATTCTCTGCATGTCCGCAATATTGTAAAAAATTATCAATTACACAGTCCCCATTGCCTCAATCTTTCCATATATAGTACATGGTATGAAACTGATAGGGTCATTTAGAATTGTGTGCAGTAGAATTTACTGATTGTTGGGAACCGTGAATACAATTGCACACCGATTCTCATCTGATGAAAACAATGTGTTAATATTCTGTGAACAAAACACTTAACAATAAATGTAGTTTTGACTGATGACATTTATATGTAATAATTTGCAAAAGGTGGTCTACGACACAGTTGAAGTTGGAAGTTTACATACACCTTAGCCAAATACATTTAACTCAGTTTTTCAAAATTCCTGACATTTAATCCTAGTAAAAATTCCCTGCCTTTGGTCAGTTAGAATCACCACTTTATTTTAAGAATGTGAAATGTCAGAATAATAGTAGAGCGAATTATTTATTTCAGCTTTTTTTTCTTTCATCACATTCCCAGTGGGTCAGAAGTTTACAAACACTCAATTAGTATTTGGCAGCATTGCCTTTAAATTGTTCAACTTGTGTCAAATTRTTCYGGTAGCCTTCCACAAGCTTCCCACAATAAGTTGGGTGAATTTTGGCCCATTCCTCCTGACAGAGCTGGAGTATCTGAGTCAGGTTTGTAGGCCTCCTTGCTCGCACACACTTTTTCAGTTCTGCCCACAAATTATCTATGGGATTGAGGTCAGGGCTTTTTAATGGCCACTCCAATACCTTGACTTTGTTGTCCTTAAGCCATTTTGCCACAACGTTGGAATTATGCTTGGGGTCATTGTCCATTTGGAAGACCAATTTGTGACCAAGCTTTAACTTCCTGACTGATGTCTTGAGATGTTGCTTCAATATATCCACATAATTGTCCTCCCTCATGAAGCCATCTATTTTGTGAAGTGCACCAGTCCCTCCTGCAGCAAAGCACCACCACAACATAATGCTACCACCCCCGTGCTTCACGTTTGGGATGGTGTTCTTCGGCTTGCAAGCCTCCCCCTTTTTCCTCCAAGCATAACGATGGTCATTATGGCCAAACAGTTCTATTTTTGTTTCATCAGACCAGAGGGCATTTCTCCAAAAAGTACGATCTTTGTCCACATGAGCAGTTGCAAACCGTAGTCTGGCTTTTTTTATGGTGGTTTTGGAGCAGTGGCTTCTTCCTTGCTGAGCGGCCTTTCAGGTTATGTCGATATTGGACTCGTTTTACTGTGGAAATAGATACTRTTGTACCTGTTTCCTCCAGCATTTTCACAAGGTCCTTTGCTGGGATTGATTTGCACTTTTCACACAAAAGTACATTCATCTCTAGGAGACAAAACGGATCTCCTTCCTGAGCAGTATGACGGCTGCGTGGTCCCATGGTGTTAATACTTGCGTGCTATTGTTTGTACAGATGAACGTGGTACCTTCAGGCGTTTGGAAATTGCTCCCAAGGATGAACCAGACTTGTGGAGGTCTACAATTTATTTTCTGAGGTCTTGGCTGATATCTTTTGATTTTCCCATGATGTCAAGCAAAGAGGCACTGAGTTTGAAGATAGGCCTTAAAATACATCCACAGGTACACCTCCAATTGACTCAAATGATGTCAATTGGCCTATCAGAAGATTCTAAAGCCATATCATTTTTCTGGAATTTCCCAAGCTGTTTAAAGTCACAGTCAACTTAGTGTATGTAAATATCTGACCCACTGGAATTGTGATAGAGTGAATTATAAGTGAAATAATCTGCCTGTAAACAATTGTTGGAAAAATGACCTTTGTCATGCACAAAGTAGATGTCCAAACTGACATGCCAAAACTATAGTTTGTTAACAAGAAATTTGTGGAGTGGTAGAAAAACAAGTTTTAATGACTCCAACCTAAGTGTATGTAAACTTCCGACTTCAACTGTATGCAAGTCACATATCCAAAAATAGCTTGTACACGATTGAGAAGACTGCAATGACTGAAAGGTACTACAGTGTGTAGTTCATTCTACAGAATACTACAAAATGCTATAGTAAGCACTGTATGATCAAGGGGTACTACAGTGTGTAGTATAGTATTATAGAGCATAATACAACATTCTATAGTAAGGACTACACATTATCAAGGGAAAATACAGTGTGTAGTATACTATTCTACAGTATACTACAGTTTACTACAGAATACTATATAATTCTACAGTACTATAGTATTAGAAAGTAAACTGTAGTATTTTATGTGGGCTGAGCTACTACTATGTTACATTTAGGGTTCTCATAAATTGTATTTGTCAGTGCAGATTTTCATTCTTCTCCTCTAATCAAGGACAGATTGAGACCTGGGACACCAAGTACATTATATTTGACTCTCCATTACAGAGAAAGCTTGGTCAGAGAATATCTTCAATCTATTTTTCTTTCACAATCCTTTCACAATCTTTCACTTTTTCGATACACCTCTTTTTTTCTCTCTTTCTTGCTTTCTCTCTCTCTCTCGTACACACTTCTGTCTTCCCATCCCACCTCATGCTGTTATTGTTTATCTTAGACTCAGAACTAATACAGGTTGTATGAAAGCAGCAGCTGTCCATCTGTTCTCCACTTCTGTCACGCTCTGTCCATCTCTCTCTCTTCCTCGTGCTCCTCCTCCTCTACAGACTGTCCAGATGTCATATCTTCTTTACTGTTCTCTACATCTCCATCTACTCTGTCCACACATCCATCCACTCAGCCATCCATCCATCTATCACATTGAATTAAAACTGTATTTTACCTGTCCAGACAGACCCACTGACATATTTAACCCTCACAGTGGTGTCTGCATTGCGTCTGTAAGAAAGGTGTTTGTCTGTGTATTCATCATCATTACTACATTATCACACCCACACAAGCACGCACGCACGTGCAAGCACAGACAGACAGACACACACACAAACACACATACACACACACACTATGCCTCTGTCAGCAAGCGAGAGGAGTTAATCACAGTCTTTATTCTCTCCTGCTGTAACTGTTTTTCAAACATAAGCTGATAATGTGAGGATTTATCACACACTGTGTGTGTGTGTGTGTGTGTGTGTGTGTGTGTGTGTGTGTGTGTGTGTGTGTGTGTGTGTGTGTGTGTGTGTGTGTGTGTGTGTGTGTGTGTGTGTGTGTGTGTGTGTGGTTATGCAGCAGCAGAGACAAAGGGGCATTTAGCCCTCCTGCCCTATCGCTATAGCAACATGTGCGAAGTGCGTAGGGACAAGGCTAATTACGAGGGATGAAGAGGAGGGGAGGGTTGATAGACAGAGGTGAGAACGGGAGGAAGAGGGGAGAGAGGGGTGTTTAAAGGAACGCCGGAAAAGGAAGAGAGAAAATAAAGAGCAGTCTCTGCCTCACTCTATTTCTGTTTCACTCTTCTATCTCTTTTTCTCTCTCCCATTCCTCCTCCCTCACCCTCTATTGATATGTCTTTCTCTCCCTCCTAGTCTCTATCACTGCCACCCACTTTTTCCCCTACTATGTCTTTCTGGCACGACGTGATTTCACCAAATAGGACACGTTCCTGGTTCGTCTTTATTATGTTGCCCCTAACAACAAGTCCGTCAACGTAATCAACGTACCTTACTCAAATTACAAAAAATACAAGGCAAATATCACGAGCCCACAATAACGGACCGATTTACAAAGACCAATCAATCACAAACAAACATGGGGAACAGAGGGTTAAATAATAAACAGGTAATTGGGTGAGTGAAACCAGGTGTGTAAGACTAAGACAAAACAAATGGAAAATGAAAAGTGGATCGGCGGTGGCTAGAAGGCCGGTGACGTCGACCGCCGAATGCCGCCCGAACAAGGAGAGGGACTGACTTCGGCGGAAGTCGTGACAGTACCCCCCCCCCCTTGACGCGCGGCTCCAGCAACGCACTGACACCGACCGCGGGGACAACACGGAGGACGAGGCGCAGGGCGTTCCGGATGGAGACGGTGGAACTCCCGCAGCAACAAAGGGTCCAAGACGTCCTCCACCGGCACCCAGCATCTCTCCTCCGGACCGTACCCCTCCCACTCCATGAGGTACTGAAGGCCCCTCGCCCAATGCCTCGAGTCCAGGATGGCTCGAACAGCATATGCCGGGGCCCCCTCGATGTCCAGAGGGGGCGGAGGACCTCCCGCACCTCAGACTCCTGGAGTGGACCAGCCACCACCGGCCTGAGGAGAGACACATGGAACGAGGGATTAATACGGTAATCTGGGGGAAGCTGTAACCTGTAGCATACCTCGTTCAGTCTCCTCAGGACTTTGAATGGCCCCACAAACCGCGGGCCCAGCTTCAGGGCAGGCGGAGGGGCAGGTTTCAGGTCGAGAGCCAGACCCGGTCCTGCGGTGGCGGTCGACGCTCGCCTTTTGCCGCCTCATGGCCCGTTATAGATGCACATGGGCGGCGTCCCAGGTCTCCTCCGAGCGCTTAAACCATTCGTCCACTGCAGGAGCTTCGATCTGGCTCTGATGCCACGGTGCCAGAACCGGCTGATACCCCAGTACGCACTGGAAAGGAGAAAGATTAGTGGAGGAGTGGCGGAGTGAGTTTTGGGCCATCTCTGCCCAGGGGATGAACGCCGCCCACTCCCCCGGCCGGTCCTAGCAATATGCCGCAGAAACCTACCCACATCCTGGTTTACTCTCTCTACCTGCCCGTTACTTTCGGGGTGAAAACCTGAGGTGAGGTTGACCGAGACCCCCAGACGTTCCATGAACGCTCTCCAGACCCTGGACGTCACCTGGGGACCCCGATCAGAAACTATGTCCTCAGGCACCCCATAGTGCCGGAAGACGTGTGTAAACAGGGCCTCCGCAGRCTGTAGGGCCGTAGGGAGACCGGGCAAAGGGAGGAGACGGCAGGACTTAGAAAACCGACCAGGATCGTGGTGTTGCCCTGTGAGGGAGGATGATCCGTCAGGAAGTCCACCGAAAGGTGCGACCACGGCCGTTGTGGAACGGGTAGGGGTTGTAACTTCCCTCTGGGCAGGTGCCTGGGAGCCTTGCACTGGGCGCACACCGAGCAGGAGTGCAAACCCTCACGTACRTGGCCAAGGTGGACCACCAAGGTGGACCACCAGTACTTCCCACTAAGGCACCTGACAGTGCACCGTCTGATCGATGCTGGGGTGACCAGAGGAGGGTGACGTGTGGGCCCAATAGATCAACCGGTCACGGACAGCAGACGGAACATACAGGCGCCCAGCTGGACACTGGGGGGGAGTGGGATCTGTGCGTAACGCCCGCTCGAAGTCCGCGTCCAGCTCCCACACCACCGGTGCCACCAGGCAAGAGGCTGGAAGTATGGGAGTGTGATCCATGGACCGCTCCTCCGTGTCATACATCCGGGACAGTGCGTCTGCCTTAGCGTTCTGGGAACCTGGTCTGTAGGACAGAGTGAAAACAAAACGTGTAAAGAACATGGCCCACCCCACCTGGCGAGGGTTCAGTCTCCTCGCCGCTCGGATATACTCCAGATTGCGGTGGTAAGTCCAGATGAGGAAAGGGTGTTTAGCCCCCTCAAGCCAATGTCTCCACGCCTTCAAAGCCTTGACAACAGCCAACAGCTCCCGGACCCCCTCATCATAGTTTCGCTCCGCCGGGCTGAGCTTCTTCGAAAAGAAAGCACCAGCTTTGGTGGTGTGCCCGAGCGCTGAGAGAGCACGGCTCCTATCCCGGCCTCGGACGCGTCCAACTCCACTATGAACGCCAAAGAGGGATCCGGATGAGCCAGCACGAGAGCCGAGGTAAACAGAGCCTTCAGGTGACCAAAAGCCCTGTCCGCCTCAGCCGACCACTGCAGCCGCACGGGTCCCCCCTTCAGCAGTGAGGTAATGGGAGCTGCTACCTGACCCTGGATAAACCTCCGGTAGTAGTTGGCAAACCCTAGAAACCGCTGCACTTCCTTTACCGTGGTGGGAGTCGGCCAATTACGCACGGCTGAAATGCGGTCACTCTCCATCTCCACCCCTGAAGTGGAATAGCGGTACCCTATGAAGGAGATTGACTTTTGGAAGAACAGACATTTCTCAGCCTTGACGTACAGGTCATGCTCCAACAGTCGACCAAGCACCCAGGGACACATGCTCGGCGCGTGTAGCGGAGTATATCAGAATGTCGTCGATATACACCACTACACCCTGCCCGTGCAGGTCCCGGAAAATCTCGTCAACAAAGGCCTGGAAGACTGATGGAGCATTCATCAACCCGTACGGCATGACGAGGTACTCATAGTGCCCTGAGGTGGTACTAAATGCCGTCTTCCACTCGTCCCCCTCCCAGATACGCACCAGGTTGTAAGCGCTCCTGAGATCCAATTTTGTGAAGAAGCGCGCCCCGTGCATTGACTCGATCGCACTGGCGATGAGAGGCATCGGGTCGCTATACCTCACTGTGGTCTGATTGATCCCTCGATAGTCAATGCACGGGCGCAGACCCCCATCCTTCTTCTTCACAAAAAATAAACTTGAGGAGGCAGGTGAAGTGGAGGGCCGAATGTATCCTTGCCCCAGGGATTCGGAGACATGTTTCCATAGCCGCCGTCTCCTCCTGTGACAGAGGATACATGTGACTCCTGGGAAGTGCTGCGTCTACCATGAGATTTATCGCACAATCCCCCCATCGATGGGTTGGGAATTTAGTCGCCCTCTTCTTACAGAAGGCGAGAGCAAAATCGGCATATTCTGAGGGGATGCGCACGGTGGAGACCTGGTCTGGACTTTCCACCGTAGTCGCACCAATGGAAACCCCCACACACCTCCCTGAGCACTCTCGTGACCACCCCTTTAGAGCCCTCTGTTTCCATGAAATAGTGGGGTTATGACAAGCCAACCAGGGTAGGCCCAGCACCACGGGAAACGCAGGAGAATCAATAAGGAAGAGACTGATMCTCTCCTTGTGACCCTCCTGCGTAACCATGTCCAGTGGAGCAGTGGCCTCCCTAATCAGCCCTGACCCTAATGGTCGACTATCTAGGGCATGCACAGGGAAAGGCGTATCCACAGGAACAAGGGGGATCCCTAAACTATGGGCAAATGAACGGTCAATAAAATTCCCAGCTGCACCTGAATCTACGAGTGCCTTATGCTGGGAATGCGGGGAAAACTCAGGAAATGAAATAAACACATACCTGTGGGCAACAGGGGGCTCTGGGTGAGCCTGGTGCCGACTCACCTGGGGCGACACAATAGTTCCCTGCCTGCTSCCTCGACTCCCTGAGGAACCCCCCCAGCACCGACCAGCAGTGTGCCCTCTGCGGCCACAGATGGTGCAGGGAATGGCCCCTCCTCCGGTTGCACTAAGTGCAGCACCTCCCAGCTCCATGGGCATCGGAGTAGGAGGTGCTGGGGGATGGAACTGACAGGCCCCGATCCGGACGTCTGCGGGTAGTCAGCAGGTTGTCCAGCCAAATGGACAGGTCCACCAGCTGGTCCAATGTGAGGGTGACGTCTCGGCAGGCCAACTCCCGACGGACGTCCTCGCGCAGACTGCACCGGTAGTGATCGATCAGGGCCCTGTCATTCCATCCCGCGCTGGCGGCCAGGGTCCGGAAATCCAATGCAAAATCCTGCGCACTCCTCGTCCCCTGCCTCAGGTGGAACAGTCGGTCACCGCGTAATGGTCCAACGCCGCGTCTCCATACGGCGTTGGATCACTCCAGGGCTTTGCCTGAGAGGKAGGAGACGAGGGCGGACACGCTCTCACGTCCCGAAGGAGCCGGGTGGACAGTCGCCAGGTAGAGCTCCAGCTGTCGTAGGAACCCCTGGCATCCGGCAGCCGTCCCATCATACTCCCTCGGGAGCGAGAGCCGAATCCCGCTGGGACCGGGTGAAGGAGAGGTGGACAGTGGGGTCGGCGATAGTGGGGCTGGTGGAGGCGCTGGAAACCCTCCTCCTCTCTCCCAACAATCCATCGTCTGCAGCACGCAATCCATGGCGGTGCCCAGAAGTTGCAACATGGTCGCGTGCTGCTGGACGCGCTCCTCTACCGATGCAGGGAGGGCGTTTGCTCCTGCTGACTCCATTCGGCGGGTGAGTGATTCTGTAATAGGGTCCTGCGTGGGAGTCGAAAAGAGAACAAACAGAAGACTGTATTAACCTTTCACGAGTCACAAACCCGGATCCGGGATCCCCCCCATCACAAAAGCTGACTAGCATAGCCTAGCCTAAAGTTACAGGGATATCATAAAATAAAATGTTCATGAAATATCAAGTCCAAGACACCAAATGAAAGATACAGATCTTGTGATTCAAGCCATCATCTCTGATTTTTTAAATGTTTTACAGGGAAGACACAATATGTAAATCTATTAGCTAACCACGTTAGCAAAAGACACCACTTTTTTTAATCCACCATTTTTTTTACTGCATCAAGTAGCTTCACCAAATTCGACCAAATAGAATATAAATATCCACTAACCAAGAAACAATTCTCATCAGATGCCAGTCTGATAACATATTTATTGTATAGCATAGGTTTTGTTAGAAAAATGTGCATATTTCAGGTATAAATCATAGTTTACAATTGCAGCCCCCATTACAACTATCACTAAAATGACTAGAATAACTACAGAGACCATCGTGTATTAGCTAATTACTCATCATAAACATTTCTTAAAAATACACAGCGTACAGCAGATGAAAGACACAGATCATGTGAATATAGCCAATATGTCAGATTTTCTAAGTGTTTTACAGCGAAAACACAATATAGCGTTATCTTAGCTTACTACAAGTCAGTCACACAGTAACATTGATTCATGCCAAAAATAGCAATAACGTTATAAACCACCAAACGCTATTAATTTTTTCACTAACCTTCTCAGAATTTCTTCAGATGAAAGTCTGTAACATCATATTACACAATGCATATAGTTTATTCGAAAATGTGCATATTTACGCGCACAATTCGTGGTTACACAACGTGTTTAGTGGGCAAAAAATCAAGCAATCTGTCCGGCGCCATTTTGGAAAGGCACCTAATCTTATCAAAAACTATTCATAAACTTGACTAAAAAAATACAGGTTGGACAGCATTTGAAAGAGAAATTAGTTCTTAATGCAATCGCTGAATTACATTTTTAAAATTAACCTTACTGCGCAATACTGGGTACAATACAGGGTGCGATAGCGCAACGCTACATGGAAAATAATGGCGTCTAATACATTTTTCTTTTTCAACAGAACAACGTTTTATCAGCATAAATAGTACCTACTATTAGCTGAACTCCCATCAGAATCTTGTGGAAGGTGTCCGTTGGCCAAAATAATCGTTGCTGGGTTGGAGAATGTTTCCCTCGACGTTGCAATTAGCAGTACAGAATGGCATTCGAGAGAGAGACACCCACGTTTCTACAGCGCCATGGAAATAAATACCTGAAAATCGCAATATACTGACCTAAACTGGTATAATTCGGTTCAAAATAACAAGATTATGATGTCTTTAAAGCCTATAGCGAATAAAAACAGAGCCGGATACTTCTAGGAGCTAAAACCAGACGTTCTAAAAAGACATGCCAAGACCCTCTTTGCGTCAGCGCGAAGTCCCGAAAGGTCGGACACCCCTTTTTCCAATCAATTTAAAAACTTTGGGAAATACGTAGCCACGTCATTTCAACTCTCCCTATTCGCTAACAGCCAGGGGAAGGCGTATGCAGTGCATCTCAACCAATAGAAGACAGGCAAAGTTAAAGACAGGTCTCAAAGCAGATGATAAAATTTCCCATTCTCACACAGACATAGGAAAAGTGCTCTAAGTCGAGTTCTGTTTCACTTACAGACATAATTCCAACGGTTTTAGAAACTAGAGAGAGTTTTCTATCCAATAGTAAGAATAATATGCATATTGTACGAGCAAGAATTGAGTAGGAGACCGTTTACATTGGATACACATTTGTGCTATGTCGAAATAGCACCCCCCTAGTGGCAAGAAGTTAAACACCTGTCTACGCTAGCTAATGTTACGTGTATGATCTGTGTTATAATATTCCTCATATCTCAGAGCTATTTGCATTGCTAGTTATAGCCTAATGTTAGCTCGCTAACATTGAAGCTGGTGGTTTAGCTACCTGCAGATTCATGCAGGGTAGTAACGTCATGAGTTGGGATTATTGTTAATTGTTTAGTTAGGTAGCTACATGTCTAAACAAAATACTCCACTATGCACGTAACCATTTCAATAGAATGTTCATGATGTCACTGCGACAACTGTCAATAGATGTAGCTGTTAAATTCGAGGGCAGAACAACTCATGAATTTATGAACGCTCAACACCCGTTGAAAATGGCCGGTGTCAGTAAACGTCGGCAAAAAAAGCGTAATTAAATTGTTGCCAGCAGCACAGTTACAGTCCCCAATGCTCTGGATAACATAAAAACAGCCTAACCAGCTCTGCTACGGCAAGTAAAATGGTCAGAGTGAGCTATTCTCGCATGTATCTGGAAGTAGCTACCAAGCTAGCCAACGTAAGCCAGTTAGCTTGGGAGCTTGACTGTTGTTGTTAAGTCAGAATGCTCAGATCATCCCTACTCCTCGGCCAGTTTCCAGTTTGCACTCTGAACACTCCGAGAGCAAACAAACAATCTGACAATGCTCTGAGTTTACGAAGGCACAGGGTGCACTCTGGCACTCCAGATTGACTTTACGAATACACCCGTATTATAAACCAGCCTTCAGTCTTGAAATCTTTGGTTGTTTAGTACATGGCCTCACATGTGAATCATTAAAGAGATGGGCGGGGCTCAAGCTCAAGAGGGCGTGAACGATGCTGAATGGGTGTAGACAAAGAAGAGCTCTCCAGTAGCTTTACCAAAAWWATTCAAGGCCCATTTTCTCAAAAGTGAGGTTACAAGTTTACCAACTTTCAAAGCAGAATTACTTTCCCCTTGTTCCTCAACTGTAGTGTATTATATACCATTTTCTAGTCTCTACTTTTATACAATGTAAAAAACACAATTTCAAATTTTGCTACATAAGACCAAATCGAGCTGATCTGTCACATTTGAACAATAGAGAATACGTTGTCACTCCAAAGGACATACATAATATCCGTACTGGTATGCTGCACAAGAAACATTTACACCAGGATGATTCTGAAAGTACAGCGAGATTATTAGCAGGTCCTTGTAAAGACAGTGTTTTATTTTACCAGCAATTTAGTTCTGAACAAGATCTGGATATTGTTCTTCAGACTTTGTGGCACGTTGTATAATGATTAGAGACAGGCTGTCACGTTCCTGACCTGTTTTCCTTTGTTTTGTATTTATTTTAGTTGGTCAGGGCGTGAGTTGGGTGGGTTGTCTATGGTTGATTTTCTATGTTGGGATTTTGTGTTCGGCCTGGTATGATTCTCAATCAGAGACAGCTGTCAATCGTTGTCCCTGATTGAGAATCATACTTAGGCAGCCAGGGTTTCACTTGTGTTTTGTGGGTGTTTGTTCCTGTGGAGGTTTTGTTGCCACACAGGACMGTTTCGGTTTTGTCACGTTGGTTGTTTTTGTATTTTGAAGTGTTTTGTTGACTTTCATTAAAAGAATGAACACTAACCACTCTGCGTTTTGYTCCACACCGTCTGTCAGCGAGGACAGCCGTAACACAGGCGCAGGAATGCGAAATATTTTTATTTATTTCACTACCCAAAATAGCGTACGTCATGAACATGACGGGGACGAAGCTCAAAACAAAACACGTACATATATATAACACAGGGCTGTAACCCAAACAAAAGGGAAGGTGTAAAATTCTAATAAATACACGGGACGAGACTCGTAATAACAGTACACGGTACGAGAGCCATAATAAGTGCACACTAACACGGTAGCACGCAAGCTGATACAACAGAGCACAGGTACTCACAAGACCAACAGACATGGAACAACAATCGACAAGGACAATGGGGAACAGAGGACACCTATATACACATGCTAATCAGGGGGAATGGGAACCAAGTGTGCGTAATGAGACAAGACAGTCCGGGGTTGGTGGTAATGATCCAGTTCAGTGATGGCTAGAAGGCCGGTGAAGTAGACCTCCAGAGCTGGTGAACGGAATGGACAGTAGTGTGGGGAGAATCCGTGACACTTTGTCCATGAGGAATAACTTGGAAGAGTATGGAAATAACATTGTGTTTTTAGATGACAATCTGTGTCAACCAGCACTCATTTCCACTTTTTACTTTGCCATTTAGACATTTTCATGGACATGGAATTCCTATGGCTTGCATTATAACACAAACTATGTCCATTGTTTCCTATCCCACCAAGGTATTACATCCATAGAATAACATTATTTTCTAATTCTTAATGTACGTTAATTCCAAAACCAAAAAAATGAAATCACCTGAAATATGTGTCCATTATTTAATTCATACTGTAGCAGTTGTTTCATGTCGTTTTAGAGTAATACATATTTGACCGCAGTATAGGTAACAAAGGGGAGTGTGGGGTTTCCTCATTGTCTATACGTTAATTTAACGATGCGCTCAAAGACTTCAGAACAATTGAGTTGAGTATGCCATTCCGAAACTAGTCACTAAAGCAATAGCCAGCCTGGATTGTACTATATGCAATGTACCCCATATTTTTGTTTTATCATTGTGCTGTATTTTCAGATGTTTCATGGTTGACAAAAATATGTGCGAAATAAATACATTGAGACCAGATGTTCTGCTATGCTGGTATCACATCCTTCCAGTAGGTGTAAATAATGGCGGTCCTGGATTGTCACGTGCTTCTGGCCATGTAAAAAAATGCCTATATTAGACAAATAGTAGTAAAGCAATTTTATTCAAAACGTTATGTTTGTTGTAGTGAACTCCACTAACATGTTTTTGTTTATAGGCAGTCGTCTGATCGTTGATGAAGTGCAACGGTATGTAGTGTTTCACTAATACAATAGCTTTATACTGCTATTAGCATTTACTTTATTTTGCTTTATGTACCCTTTTATAAGCTAAGGAAAAAAACTATTTTCTGTTTTTCAATGCAGAGGTTTGACTTTGAGGAAACTGACAAGGATTTTCTGATGCACTTTGAAGATTATTCTGTTGTCTCTCAGTACTTCAAGCTGTACTGGTAGAGGATTGGCCGAACATGGGCAGATTTTGGACGTTGCTACAACCATGGTGATTCTGACACCAACAATTTGGTTGAACGATAAGTAAATCCAAATTCACAAAAACACTTTGTAACTTATTGTTGTTGCATGCAAACTAATCCTTTGTTGCATGCAAACTAATCCTCATTCAATCAAATTCAATAGATATTCCATCACACTTCATTAAATTACAACATTTTATTTCCATAGCAACTTTAAAGCTAGAATCCTTAGTTGCTACATCCAGTTTTGGACGTATAAATTAATGATATAAACCATTTGATTTTTGAAGTATATAACTTATAAATTCCTCACAAGCTTAGTTCAACTGTCGTACCCCATCAAAACCCCAAAATATAAGCTTGTTTTACTCCAATGTTTGTCAACAATGTAAATGTAAACAAACACTATATAGGCTCAAAACATGGTTAAAACTATGCATCTGATATCATGGATGGTCAGTCCTTGCATCCATAGCTCTTTCTCTGAATTATAGGGTGGTTAAATTTCTCCAGCCCCATCCCTAAGCTTTTTAGCTAATTAAGGATTAAGGCTTTAACCAAAAATATTGTTATAAAGGAGCTTTCAAGAATTTGTAGATGAAGTTCTCAACAGCAGGAAAGGGAGAGTCCAACTTTGACACTGGTGTAGTGTGTCAGGAAAATTCTAGGGGAAGAGAGAGACTGTAGATTCTTCCAACAACAGCTTTATTATACGATTTGCAAAAATGAAGCAATCAACATCACCAAGAATGGTTCAGGGTTGAAAGCTTAACAAACATAGCCAGGTCTCTGCTTTTATAGAGAAAATACAACCCCTTTCTGTATATGTGGCAGTCAGCAGATAGGTTGTAAAAGGTAATTAGTTGTCTGTGTAGACTTTAACATAGCATGAGGTTGATAGCCCGAGGGCTCAACCGTCTAACTGCATTCACAACAACAAACACTATAGTGTACTCCTTTATGCAATGTTCCATACATGTGACTTTCTGTAGATAGTAAACCCACAGGATTTCACATGCTGCGGGTGTACCCAAACGTCTCTTAGCTGTAACCCCAGTCTTATGACTAAGTCAAACCAAGACAAGTTTGTATCAGGTTAGAAAAAACACTGAAATATAACAAGAGACTAGTCTTTAAGCAGTAAAACACTGGATAGTATTACCAATTATGTAATTTTCCACATTTCCTCCCATTTGAGACTAAGTCTCAACCTAATAGAAAAATTCTTACAAGCATTTCATTAAACAAGTATTAACATGAGGAAAAAGAGGAAAAGGAAAGACTTTTCTTAGTACATTACAATACATTACAATTGTAAATGACCTCCATTGTCATTGAGTTTCAAACGTTTACAGGAAAGGGGGAATGGAACATATGAATATAAACATCAGTACATACTTTATCACCACACACAAGMCAATTGCTTCGTTCTACCTTGGGAGCACCGTTCACATAACCCCCACCATGAGCATGGCCCACAATGAGCATGGCCTATGGACATGCTGCACCATTAACTCAATGTTTTTACCTTGGTGTCATGGGTTATCATTGTCTTCATCAGACATGTAATCAGGCATATGAAATAAATCAGGTAAGTAGGGTTCTGAGGCGTCTCCTTCAGGGGTCAGCAATGGCATGGCAAGAACAGTCTCAGCAGCTTTGCTGCACAATTTCTTAACATAAGTTATAATAAGCATTATTGTGAAAAAAAATAACTAAGCCATAAATCAACCAATGAAATATTGTAGCTCCCATAACACCAAATAATGACTGAACCCATCGGATTCCAATCGTTGTAGGTTGGTGTTCATTTGCGAGATCACTGCTGAGCTCTTTCAGATGTTCCACTACCATAGTCAAGTTACCCTCAKCCCAGGGTATGAATGTACAGCAATGGTCACCTATCTTTTTGCACACTCAAGTGCTACCCTATTCTGTATAGCCGTGAGGCGAGCGGCTTGCAATTCCGTTCTTATTATCGCAAATCCTGAAGTGGTTAAATTTACCTAAGATTCTAAATGATATCCTAATCGATCTAAGTCATGTGCATTTTCCGATGCCCCATACCAAGGAATTAACCCACGCCAAAACTTTTCAAGTTTCGAGGATCGTCATGACTCAATTGGAATGTCATTTAATTGTGAAATGCTCCTTCTAAACCGTCTTAATATACTTGGAATGGAGGAGTTGGTTTTATGCATTACCAAAAACACAGCACCCTGTCCAATTTGTTGMTAAATAAAGATGTGCCTTATCACCACAGATCCACTAATGATCAGTAAACGTGGCTGAGCCATATTGATGTGGAGAGTAAATGTCTGTTTCTGTCTGCCCCACATTCAGTGTAATGGGAATACTAGAAGCGCATGTTCCATTTATCCAGCTACATCCTATTGGGAAGACACTGTAATTAACACATTGACATTCCCAGATAGGATTAATTGAATTGTGGTATGGAGATGTTACTTGGGTTGTGACAATGGCAGTTTCGGAATGGGAACAGTACAATGTTTAAGTGTCACATGAGACATTGTCAGCAACACATTCTGAAAATGCAAGCGCCACGCTGGAGTGAGATGGGTGGTCCGTGCCTGTGAGATAAGAGCATGGACAGCGTGAGGAACTTGAATGGTTAATGAGCACATTGCAACAATGCTAGCACAAGCTAACACTGCTTCTATAGCAGCCGCTACAGCCCTGAGACAACATACCAACCCTCTAATCACACTTTCAAGTCTTTTAGAATAGTAAGCAACATGCCGTTGCTTCCCCGTTGCTTCTGAGTGAGGACAGATGACATGAAACCATTTTTCTCACAAACAAACAGATTAAATGGTTTGGAGTGATCTGGCAATCCTAAACAAGGAGAAGAGGTTAGCAATTGTTTCAACTTGTCAAGTGCCTGCAGTCCTTCATGTGTCCACTTTATCTTATCATTAATCACCATCTTGTGGCCGTGAATGAGATCAGAAAGTGGCTGAGTGACTTCAGCATAATCAGGTAGCCTGGCTCTGCAATAGCCTGCCGTTCCTGTGATGTGTCATCATGTGCTGTTTTGTAACTGGCTCCAAACCCAATTTCCTACAATTAGGTGTAATGTCATGTCCCAGATATTTAACTGTTTGGGAGACAAGTTGTAACTTTTTTCTGAGAAACTTTGTGGTCATTTTCAGCAAGAAACACTAACAGAGCTCTGGTGTCGACTTCGCATGCTTGTTGGGTTTCAGAAAACAGTAACAGGTCGTCGACATACTGTATTAACATACAGTGGTTCCTCCTTTAAAAGTTGCGAGCTTCCACCGCGGGACTTAGAGGTACCCAGCGTCACGGCTTCATTGATCTAGACCACCACAAGGTGGAAGTAGAGCACTCATTATGCATTTGGGTCCCAAGGTTTTTATATGACCAATCATATCGAGTGGTTCCAATGACGAATTTTGACGCGAGCCACCCTTACCTTGTGGCGTTCTTCAACAAAGATGGCTGGCAAAACATTACGGTGGAACCAGATGTAAGTTGTTATAAGGTCATAACGAGTCAAGCAAAAAATGTACAATTGAGAGGAATATGTTAGTTAACCTCTCTGGGATATGTGGGATGCAAGCATCCCACATGGCCAACATCCAGTGAAAATGCAGAGCGCCAAATTCAAATAAATTACTATAAAAATGTAACTTTCATGAAATCACACATGCAATACACCAAATTAAAGCTACACTTGTTGTGAATCCAGCCAACGTGTCAGATTTCAAAAAGGAACGACGACGAAAGCACACCAAATGATTATGTTAGGTCAGTACATAGTCACAGAAAAACACAGCCATTTTTCCAGCCAAAGAGAGGAGTCACTAAAAGCAGAAATAGAGATAAAATGAATCACTAYCCTTTGATGATCTTCATCAGATGACACTCATAGGACTTCATGTTACACAATACATGTATGTTTTGTTCGATAAAGTTCATCCAAAAATCTCAGTTTACATTGGCGCGTACATTGGCGCTCAGTTCAGTAATGTTTTGCCTCCAAAACATCCGGTGATTTTGCAGAGAGCCACATCAATTTACAGAAATACACATCATAAATGTTGATGAAAATACAAGTGTTATGCATGGAACTTTAGATAAACGTCTCCTTAATGCAACCGCTGTGTCAGATCTCAAAAAAGCTTTACCGAAAAAGCACACCATGCAATAATCTGAGTACAGCGCTCAGAGCCCAAACAAGCCATGAAGATATCCGCCATGTTGTGGAGTCAAAAAAGTCAGAAATAACATTATAAATTTTCACTTACCTTTGATGATCTTCATCAGAATGCACTCCCAGGAATCCCAGTTCCAAAATAAATGTTTGATTTGTTCGATAAAGTCCATCATTTATGTCCAAATACCTCCTTTTTGTTCGCGCGTTTAATACACAATCCAAACTGACGACGCGCGGTCAGGTCCAGGCGAAAGTTAAGACGAAAAGTCATATTACAGTTCGTAGAGACATGTCAAACTAAGTATAGAATCAATCTTCAGGATGTTTTTTGTCAGAAATCTTCAATAATGTTCCAACCGGAGAATTCCTTTGTCTGTAGAATTGCAATGGAACGCAAGCTACCTCTCACTTGAACACGCGTGACCAGCTCATGCCACTCTGGCAGACCTCTGACTCATTCAGCTCCCATTCCCCCCTCCTTCACAGTAGAAGCATCAAACAAAGACTGTTGACATCTAGTGGAAGCCTTAGGAAGTGCAATATGACCCCATTTCCACTGTATCTTGGATAGGCAAAGAGTTGAAAAACTACAAACCTCAGATTTCCAACTTCCTGGTTGGATTTTTTCTCAGGTTTTTGCCTGCCATATGAGTTRTGTTATACTCACAGACATCATTCAAACAGTTTTAGAAACGTCAGAGTGTTTTCTATCCAAATCTACTAATTATATGCATATTCTAGCTTTTAGGACTGAGTAGCAGGCAGTTTACTCTGGGCACCTTTTTATCCAAGCTACTCAATACTGCCCCCCTGTCCCAAAGAAGTTAATGTAGAGACAAACATGAATGCATGTGCATTGGTCATACAGTTAATTTACGAAAATGACTATTTAGCAAGTTATCTGACTAGATAACATTAGACAGCTAGCTAGTGTTAGGAGAATACATTTGTAATTGGTGTTGTTTAARGTTTTAGGGACTCCTGAGAAAACCAGCAAACCAGGCTGTCATCTTGTGAAACAGTTGATGTAAAGAATCTAGCTAGCTAAAGTATTTACTGCAAATTGAATGTACAATTGTGTAAGCTTGCTTTGCAATGCAGCTGAAGTAACATAGCCAGCTAACTATTTACTTGATTATTGTGTAGTGGAGGATAAAAATAACTGTATGTCTGTGGATGTGTAGCTAGCTACAGTATGTAGCCGATCTGTGTATGGACCCTAAAACGTTAGGTTCTGAACTAATATTCATACCAATCTATGAACCTCAGCTATCATAGTTCTTGTATCAACTTCAAGTCTGAATGACATTAATGAAGCCTATGGATAGAGTAGAATATAATAACTTTATTGTGCCAAGGATGCAAGTCCTATTTACACATGTACTGTAGTTATTACCACGCATGAGATTCCCACATTGTAGCCTGTACATTTAATATATTCACTGATCATGTACTCTTCCTTGGCAAATAAAGGTGCGGTTCAGGTATGAATCTCTGATACATTATTTTTCAGTCATATCAAACTCCATTATTTGAATGATGTTGGTTCTGCATGTATGTATTACAATTATACACTTCAACAGTGTTTACCACTCCTTCTCGTGGGACAACAATGATTACACATTGTAACTATGCAATAGACTAGAAACATGATTGATTTGTAATTCATATATACAGAAAAATAACTATGCATATCTAACTCCCTTCATCTGCATTAATCTGAGGACACAGGATAGTATTTCAATGAGATACATAATTTCAACCAGTGGAGAATGTGAAACGCTTTATTGAAAGAAGTTCATTATCCATGTGTTATAAATACATAAATGCATTATAATTATGATAATTGTAAAATTATAAATACAAGTTCAATCTATACTTCAATGCACATATGGTGTGCATTATAAAACMAGGAAGAAAGACGAGGTGGGAAGAGAGGTGTAGAAGACAGAAAGGGAAAAAGGTTAGAACAGAGGCAGACAGCATATTATTCATGAATTACAGTGCTACCCTAATATTCTCTATGTTCATCACAATTGCGGTGTCTCCTAACCAGCCTTGGGCCCCCAGTTGGCCCGAAGGTTATCTTAAGAGCTCGTGAGGTGTCGATGACGGGACTGGCTTCCTCTCTCACATAAAAACATACCTGCAGACGAGAGAGCATGATTAAACCTTTTTTTTTWAAATTATTCTAACACGGTCAGTCATCATAAATTAGGTGGTGAAATGCAAAACTGACCTTGGATCATTAACTCTGGGACTGCTACATCTCGGTCTGTATTTCAATGTAAAGCATCTCTTTAATAATACTTCCTGTTCACCTGACCAAGTGACATCTCACCTATGATAATGCTGTGCCCTCTGTGTCAGCCAGTTCAGATGCGGGAAGGGTTCACCAAAACATCTGATATTACCTAGAGGATTTAGGGAGGAGGAGAGGGATGAAGTGAAGAAGAGAGACTGGTATTGTGTGTGTGTGTGTGGTCTCACCTGGTGTCCACACTAAGTGGCTACAGAGTACTCTATGCTGAAAAACAGACACATGACGACAAACAATATAATATAATGTCAACAGAAGATACTGTATGTGACGCAGACACCTATCGGAGTGTAACTGAAACATTTAAATATAGAGGGCTATGTGTCTCACCACTTGGTTATTGCAAGGCTAACCCCCAGGGAAATCATGACTTGGTAGCAACAGATAGTCCAGTGAAAATGGCTGTGTTTATGTGGTGTAAATCTGAAAATTAGCAGCTGACATCTTAAGTTTTTTTTTWAAWTAATGCATGTGAGACAGGTTCCATGTAAAACAAGACAGGCAGAGATGGAGAAAAAGAACACAGAACAGTTCAATTACCTCTGGTTATGGACACTTTTGCCAGCAATAAAGCTTCCAGGGCCTGTTCCTCAGACAGTGAACATCTGGCAATATCTACATTATCGACCCCTTGATCAGCTCGCTCTCTGAAAGTAAAGAAAACAGCTTCTTTTTTATAGATATGAAAACAATAACTGAGATATGACCAATCAATCTAAAGCAGCAGATGTCATTTTTAGGATACGTCAATACAGCCCAGTGCTGCTTACCTGAGATGTCATCTTCGTAGGTGTCCGCTTTGACTTCCTTTGTGTCGGAAAAAAGTTGATTTCAGAACAATTATTTTCGATTGAAAATTAAAAAGGTTTTGCTCTCGACAAAAAGACACAAATGTACCTCCATAGCATATAACAATTTGCCTGTGAATAACCATACCTTCATACAAATGTGCTACTGTATGCAGAATTCTTGATGCACAACCGAAGATACTGCCATATCCTGCCAGCACACCCACAAGTGAGCCACTCAGGAGCAGAATGATGACACGTGGAAGAGGGAAAGGAATGAGATGGGAAAAGCAATTTGTTTCAAGTTGGTGAGGAGGGATAATAGCTGAACAATAGACTATTCAACCTTTACTAAAGAATAGTCTAATAGCCGAGCAAGGTGTGGAAAACTCCCCTCCTATCACAGACCAGATTTGTCTCAATGACCAAAGGGTAGCTTGCTACTCAATGTAATAAAGTAATGACTTTTCAAATAAGTTACCTTACACGTTATGTTGGCTGACAATTTGTTAGCTACGCTGTCCTTACGAACCACACAGCATATCATTACAGCAGTATGTACCCTTATGTTAGCCAGTTACCTAACGTTAATAGTTATACATCAAACTTGCCAGTTTGTTACCTATAGGCTATCTAACTACCCAATGTTTATTTACTTGATTATTCTCATCATTCTTAGCTTAGCTAAATGGTATAGTCGTTGTCCTTTCTCAATGGACATTCGGGTGCTTTCGTAAATTAGCTCTGGCTATCTATAGGCTGGACAATAGAATGAGTCAAAACAGCTTAAGAACGTTGGCTAAACTGGAACACTAGCACAAGCCTATAGCAAATTAATGGAATTGAAAGTTCGCAGAGCCTGTTTTGACTGGAGTGATGCTTTGAATCCCATAAAAAATGTATCCCTTTGTATTTTACCACTACAATCTGTTAGTCGGACGAAACTAGAAAAAAACGACTTGTGTAGAAAGTAAACATCCGCACCTCGGTGGTGTCAACTGTGCTTTTGTCTGCGCAATGAAAAAGTAGGGGAAAAATAAAAACTTCTGACTATTTCTGGTCTAGCGATTGATGACAAATGAGCTCGCTGCCCAGACTTACACAATTACAAAGAGGAAATTCTCCTGATTAAAATGGTACCCGTGTAACAGTTTTGCTTCCGTCCCTCTCCTCGTCCCTATCTGGGCTCGAACCAGGGACACTCTGCACACATTGACAACAGCCACCCTCAAAGCATCGTTACCCATCGATCCACAAAGCCACGGCCCTTACAGAGCAAGGGGAACAACTACTTCCAGATCTCAGAGCGAGAGATGTCACCGATTTAAAACGCTATTAGCGCGCACCCCACTAACTAGCTAGCCATTTCACACCGGTTACATCTGACTTGAAAAAAATCTAAATATACACATTGCGAGATATTTGGCGCAATAGACAGACATGCCTATATTTCCCCCAAAGGAAACAATGGGAAGACCGCAGAGTTCCAATATTATTTTTGTTGTTTACATTTTGTTGTTTACATTTTAACTACAAAACAATGTGAGCAGGTCTCATTGCCAACAATAGTGAAGCAGGCATTGTGACGTTGAAAAATAAGCTGGGAATAGAACGTTCGGAAGGCGAGTTGGTGCCATGGTGCTCAATAGAACTAACAGGAGCTGGCAGGGTGAAAAATGCACTAAAATAAGGCCTGTTTTATTGCGATTACTTCAAAACAACATCAAGCAGCTGGGAAATATGGTCATATTATGAAACTGGGGTCCATGGTGGATGTAGAAAGTAAACATCCGCACCTCGATGGTGTCAACTGCGCTTATGTCTGCGTAATGAAAAAGTAGGGAAAAAATAAAAACTTCTGACTATTTCTGGTCTAGCGATCGATGACAAACGAGCTTGCTGCCCAGTATGACACAACTTTTAAAGGAGGAACCACTGTACTCCCATGGGGGGGTATGAAACCCTCTAAATTTTGTGCCAAAGTAGAAGAAAATACCGCCGGAGATTCCGAGTAACCTTGGGGGCAGAAGGTCCAAGTCCAACGCTTGTTTAGGAACGTAAACGCGAACCGGAACAGTGATTCTGGTGCGACGGGAATGCTAAAAAAAAGRGTTAGCCAAATCAAAAACTGAAAACCATTTAGCCAACGCCGYCACAGCAGATAGAATCGTAATGGGGTTTGGCACAACAGGAGCCCTTGCATAAACTGCATCGTTAACAGGTCTGAGATATTGAACAAAATGCCAATCACCTGAGGCTTTTCGGACAGGAAGAATGGGGGTATTAAACAGAGAGTCTGAACAAGGCACAATAGCTCCTCTTTCTACCAATGAAGCATGAACATTGGTAATCCCCTTGATAGCTTCCTGACTTAGGGGATACTGAGTTCTGCCTGGTTTGTGTGTGCCCTTAGGTGTGACAGTAAGCAGTTCAACCCCCCTCATTCGCCCAATGTCATACTTATCTTTAGCCCAAAAAGAGTCCGGGAGATCAAACAACAAGGGTAACTCATTCTCCACGGAAATCATCTGTTTAGTTGGTTAAGTGCTATAAACATGTACAGCCCAAAAAAATGGAACACACAAAGTATGTAGGCTGGGGGAGAATTTAGACCCATCCTCTCCAGTCAGTGACCTGCAAGACAGACTTCAACCAAATACCAGTATCTTCCCAAGCAACATCATCTGTTTTAGCTACCGATACACGTGGCACTCTGTCACTAAATACATACAACAAAGCCTGTTCTTTAATCAATTTAACACTTAAAGCGCAAAATTGGGGCCCACTATACATGTCACTGCAAAGTAAGCTCTCTTGGGGTATGGTCCCTGTCAGCCATTTTTGTTCATAATCTAAATCTCTTTTCAATGGTGAGAAATGTGCGGTGCAATGTAAACCAGTCTGTGACATAAAACTGCTTTTCTGTTCCCAACAACTGTGAGCAGTTGAGAAAATTTTGTCAGTAGGGTCTTAATGTGACCCATCAATATCCTGTACGTCCCATGCATAGTATCAATCACATGTTGAGACCGTATCGGACAACATCATGAGATGACATGTCTCCTGAGGCTGTACAACAGTGAGGCCTTTTCCTTTACAAATAATATTAATTCCCAATTTACAGAGAAGATCTCTTCCTGACAAATTTACAGGACAACATGCAGAAAAAATGAATTGATGGTTTATGCATATGTTACCCACTTTAACAGGTAGGGGCATTGTGAGCAACTCTTTCATAGTCACTTCCGATGCTCCTACAGTGGTAACTGATTCATTTGACATGGGAGGTTTGGACATAGATTTAGAATTTATGACAGACATTGCAGCACCAGTATCTACTAGAAATTCAATTGACTCACCATTGACGAAGAGACAAACCATTGGCTCCTCACGGCGGTTTGAAAAAATCTTTAAATGCTGTCTAAGGGTGCCAACTGTCTCTACCTCGCGTCAGTCCATATGTGGGTTGTAAAGGGTTGTTTTCGATGGAGGTCCAGTTGTCCAACCACTCCCTGCTGCTCCCTGCCCCCTTGTGTTTGGACACGTTCTGGCGAAATGTCCTTCTTTTCCACAGTTATAACAAACAAAGTTCTTGTCCTGTTGTTGCTGCTGTCTGGCCCACCTATCAGCAATGGCTCCCCCTCCTCATCCTCTACCCCTTCCTCTTCCACTCTGTCCATKATTTTGAGTTCTTCCCTTAGCCTGCCGCTGCTGGCCCTGTCCTTGATACAAAGCCATCTGTGCAGCTTGTAACTTCACTCCTTATTATTCTATTCTCTGTTTAGTCTTGTCTTCTTGACACAGTTGCTGCCTCTCAGTATGTTTACAGTGTTCAATATCAGCTTGTAGACTGGTAGATTCCCAGCCAATGCAAGTCATTTTAACCTGTTTACCAAGGGCTGGCAAAAGTCCATTCATTAGGGCAGCTTTAAGACAAAGAAAGCACTTTACCCGACTTACTATTCAAAGTCTAGAAATATACATGTTTTGTGCGCTTGTAGGAAGCATCACTACCCCATATACTCGGCCTTGTCTCAGGATTGTAAGTTGGTGGTTGAGGATTTCCCTCTAGTGGTGCGGGGGCTGTGCTTTGGCAAAGTGGGTGGGGTTATATCCTTCCTGTTTAGCCTGTCCGGGGGTTTCTTCGGATGGGGCCACAGTGTCTCCTGACCGCTCCTGTCTCAGCCTCCAGTATTTATGCTGCAGTAGTTTATGTGTCGGGGGCTAGGGTCAGTTGGTTACCTGGAGTACTTCTCCTGTCTTATCCAGTGTCCTGTGTGAATCTAAGTATGCTCTCTCTAATTCTCTCGTTCTCTCTTTCTCTCTGAGAACCTGAGCCCTAGGACCATACGTCAGACTACCGGGCATGATGACACCTTGCTGTCCCCAGTCCGCCTGCCTTGCTGCTATTCCAGTTTCAACTGTTCTGCCTGCGGTTACGGAACCACTACCTGTCCCAGACCTGCTGTTTCAACCTCTAATGATCGGCTATGAAAGCCAACTGAGATTTATTCCTGATATTATTTGACCATGCTTGTCATTTATGAACATTTGAAAATCTTGGCTCTCTCTAATTTTCTCCTTCTCTCTTTCTTTCTCTCGGAGGACCTGAGCCCTAGGACCATACGTCGGGACTACCGGCCGTGGTGACTCCTTGCTGTCCCCAGTCCGCCTGGCCTTGCTGCTATTCAAGTTTCAACTGTTCTGCCTACGGTTATGGAACCCCTACCTGTCCCAGACCTGCTGTTTTCAACTCTTAATGATCGGCTATGAAAAGCCAAACTGAGATTTATTCCTGATTATTATTTGACCATGCTTGTCATTTATGACATTTTGAAAAATCTTGGCTCTCTCTTATTTTCTCCTTCTCTCTTTCTTTCTCTCGGAGGACCTGGGCCCTAGGACCATGCGTCGCGGACTGCCGCCCGTGGTGACTCCTTGCTGTCCCCAGTCCGCCTGGCCTTGCTGCTATTCCAGTTTTCAGCTGTTCTGCCTGCGGTTATGGAACCGCCACCTGTCCCAGACCTGTTGTTTTTCAACTCTTGATGATCGGCTATGAAAAGCCAACTGAAAATTATTCATGATTATTATTTGACCATGCTTGTCACTTATGAACATTTTTGAACATCTTGGCATAGTTCTGTTATAATCTCCACCCGGCCAGCCAGAAGAGGACTGGCCACCCCTCATAGCCTGGTTCCTCTCTAGGTTTCTTCCTAGGTTTTGGCCTTTCTAGGGAGTTTTTCCTAGCCACCGTGCTTCTACACCTGCATTACTAGCTGTTTGGGGTTTTAGGCTGGGTGTCTGTACAGCACTTCGAGATATTAGCTGATGTACGAAGGGCTATATAAAATAAAATTGATTGATTGAATTGATTGATTGATTTCTGACTACAAAGTATCTATAACTGGGCTAATAACTCACTAAATAGCAAAGGATATGAACAAATATGCACACGTGGCTACATGCAGCTCTCGATTTAATCTTAAAACAAGCGCATCTACTCATCACCGCTCATSCTGTAAACACAGTCCAGTTCAAATTGAATGGCACAGATCCATATAAGGCAATGGTCTATTTGCATATAGTCCTATTGCAGCTCTGATTGGTTATGCCGCACTTGTCTGTGTTGAGTACCCAATAGAATCCTGCTCCGATGCATTCTGCCTAGAACAAAATCTCTTGCACAGTTAGTTTTGCATACTAAGTCTTGAGTAGTTCGTTTTGTTTCGGTATGTAACATTGAAAGTGGCAAATATTGCATTGATTCGATCACAATTCCCAAAGTAAAGGGAAACGTTGATAGTGTAACTAAGGGAGAAGTTTAATCTTGTACTTCTCTGTGCAGGATGATATTTCTTCTGCGAGGCAGTCCAGGGGAGCTGCACACCCGTGCACACACACAGTTTAGAGCGAACATTGGGCATGAGGTGTTGCTTTATTTTGTTACAGGTCTTCAGGGTGATGTCCTTGATGCCCATGACAAGTTTCAGAACAAAGTGACCTGGAGTTATGTGTTTTAATAAGGCTTTAGAGCCTTCCATAGGCATGGGGCAGTCATTTTTCAACGTATCGACTATTAATTGGCAATTTATTTAGGGACTGGCAGTTAGTGTCTATGCACCAAATCTTGTGTTAAGATGGCCCGGCTGTGCAAGCCATCTGCAGCTGAGATCGCGCACATTTTCCGTATCAAGATGAGGCTGCGATGGGCAGACGTGGGTGGGTGATGTTCTTTTATGCTGTGTGATCGCATAAAAGAACATCACCCACCCATGATCGATTGGGTAGCTATCCATAGTTGCACGCAGAAGGCTAAGGAGTCGTTGGAAGACTACAGACATTGGCTGGAGACCTGCTACCGTGAGCATAGCGGGCTCAAACCAATGACTGATGACCGCCGCTATTATGACTATGACAGCCTCTTTAAGAGAGACGATTGTGAGGATCATACAAGAAAAATCAAGCCACTGTTTCCGCATAGGGCAAAAGCCACAAAAAATATATACAGCACAGCCAGACACAGAGCCAAAATGTATTAAAGAGATACTACAGGATCTTTGCGACTACGTCTGTATATTTTAAACCTCCGGTTATGGGCACAAAATGGAGCTATAGCTGGCTGTCATGCATTCCATTTCCTAAAGCAATTTCCTGGTTGACAATTTTTTTTCATATATGAGCCTCGTTAGAAATGCCCCTTTGAAATTCAGTAATCTTTCAAATATTCCAGTCAAAATAAATACCATACAGTGCCTACAAAAAGTATTCAGAACCTTTGACTTCTTCCACATTTTGTTACGTTACAGCCTTATTCTAAAATGTATTAAATAAATATAACTCCTCAGCAATCTACACACAATACCCCATAATGACAAAGCGAAAACAGGTTTTTAGAAAGTAGAAAGTTTAGAACGTTTTAAAAAATATAGAAATACATTATTTACATAAGTATTCAGACCCTTTGCTATGAGACTCGAAATTGAGCTCAGGTGTTTCAGACCTGTTTCAATTGATCATCCTTTAAATGTTTCTACAACTTGATTGGAGTCCACCTGTGGTAAATACAATTGATTGGACATGTTTTGGAAAGGCACCCATCTGTCTATATAAGGTCCCACAGTTGACAGTGCATGTCAAAGCAAAAACTAAGCCATGAGGTCGAAGGAATTGTCCGTAGAGCTCCGACACAGGATTGTGTCGAGGCCCAGATCTGGGGAAGGGTACCGAAACATTTCTGCAGCATTGAAGTTCCCCAAGAACACAGTGGCCTCCATCATTCTTTAATGAAAGAAGTTTGGAAGTTATGTGACTCAGTTCATGTGTGGGCCTAACAGCGTCAGTTTGTAAGGGACAACTGTCATTTACATTTACATTTAAGTCATTTAGCAGACGCTCTTATCCAGAGCGACTTACAAATTGGAAAGTTCATACATATTCATCCTGGTCCCCCCGTGGGGAATGAACCCACAACCCTGGCGTTGCAAGCGCCATGCTCTACCAACTGAGCCACACGGGACCACATGCTTATCTACAACTGTGTTAAAAACTTCACCTGCTAGGACGAGGCAAGCGCATTTCTCATTGTAGGAAAGTGTGCAACAGGTACATAAATCTGTGGCTGCTGATGCAGGATATGTTCCCCTACTGCACTGGCGTTGGACATCCACCTCCTGTGTGTCCTGGCAGACAAAAGAAAACTGCTGGTTCATTTTAACAGCACGTTCATAGGCCTTGTGTACTTCTGAGAGCCATGTTGAGTCAGCAAACCAAGCAATGTTAAATGTTTGCACACACGTTCTCTTGCACCAACAGGGCAATTGCAGAAGCACTCGGCTGGCCAAACGCTGTAAGACACACCAGGGGTGTGCTCTGATGGGACATGTGATACTGAATCTATCAGGCCTAACCAACTATTGGTCAGCATTCCAACAGCCGATGTTAAAACTTCCTTGGGGTTCAATTCAACCCTGTTGGATATTCTTCCAAATACCTGTAAGTCATGAATAACTTTGAAATAGCTATCTCTTGTGACGCAGCACATCAATAAGGTAATTCAGTCACCGGTTCTGATGCCAGACCAAAACTGATGAATCTAAATCATTACCTCTTGTTTAATTATCTACTTCTTTTGGCGGGCGAACCCAGTTGAAAAGCAGTGCCTCTATATATATATAGCTTGCACAAATCTCTCTATGTACAGTGAGGGTGACAGAGCGACAAGGTCTCCCTATTTCTCTGACTGCAGTAATACAGAAACTGTAGCTCAAAAAGAGACATTCTCTTTTCTCCACTATCAGTAAGCAGCAGTATAAATGTATGCATTTATGGAGCTTTACTGAACTATGCTACATCTTACACTCCATTTTTCCATGAACTACAAATGATGATTTTGTCATAACATTTTGAATAAAGTAATATCCTGGTACTCCATTGTTTATTTTATGATTAGCACATTTGTCCCACAAAATTATATTGATTCTAATCATGTAGCCTGTATATGTAATTGAAAGTCATTCACATATTACATATTATAGAAGTAAAATGCTACAATTCCTTTTTGCACAGGAATAAATTGTGGGATGCATTTGGCAACATATGACCTTTTTGTTGGTGATTCTGTCTTTGAGAGCCTGCTCACATTAAGGAGCGCTATGTAAGGACAATATTACCACTGTCAACAGATCTGACTATTGCTGCTCTTTTTCCCAATCCCCCATCTATCTTACGAAGCCTGGTCTGGATCATTGCTAGTACCCTCAATATCTTCAACCTCCCATCCTTTGCCGGAATGTATGGTTTCCCCTGAAATCTTTAAGACGTTATCCTGTCTTAAGCACAGCAGCAATGCACCAGGGACTCCTTCCTCTCCTTTGACTGCAAGCCTACATCAGCAACCTGCCAATGTCGGAACAATTCTAACACTTGTCGTGGAAAATTACATAATTAGTCATGCTATCCCGTGTTTTACTGCTTAAAGAATAGTCTCTTGTTATATGCCAGTGTTTTTTCTAACCTGATACAAACTTGTCTTGGTGTGACTTAGTCATAAGACTGGGCTTACAGCTAAGAGACGGTTGGGTGCACCCGCAGCATGTGAAATCCCGTGGGTTTACTATCTACAGAAAGTCACATGTATGGAACCTTGCAGAAAGGAGTACACTATAGTGTTTGTTGTTGTGAATGCAGTTAGATGGTTGAGCCCTCGGGCTATCAACCTTGTGCTATTTTAAAGTCTTCACCGACAACTAATTACCTTTTACCGCTTTTACACTCTATCTGCTGACTGCCACATATACAGAAAGGMGTTGTATTTTCTCTACAAAAGCAGAGAACTGGATTTGTTTGTTACGATTTCAACTGAACCATTCTTGGTGATGTTGATTGCTTCTTTTTTGCAAATCTTATAATAAAACTGTTGTTGGAAGAATCTACAGTCTCTCTCTATTCCCCGAGATTTTCCCTGACAAACTGGCAACAAGGATGGACTGCTAATTGTGCTTGCTAATTGCTCCCGAGGAGACTGAGGTTACCTGTGCGCAGGGTTGCATTAGACGTGGCTCAGGGAGCCCACACTCCGACAAAAATGGATCAGAAAGCGAACCGCCTCAGACCTAATAAATTAAGGGTGAGACTGATTTTCTTTTAAACACCATAGAATATTCTGGGACAGGTTGTGCACGTTATGTCTTTGATGTAGCAAATACACTCCTAGTTAGAATGTTTGTTGTGGCAGAGTTACTTCTGAATTGGGGAAGTCCTGGAAGTAATTCTAGGGCAAACATCCTGTTGAAGCAGGGTGATTTCCAATTGGGATATTTTTGTTCAAGCAGAAGTATCCTGGTTAGATACAGGGGTTGTGTTTCTCTGTTAAAGCAGAGAGGTGGCCATGGGACGATATGACATGGCTATGAGTTATGTGATCCTAGAGCACAGTCCTGAGATAGAAACAAAAACATTGTAAAAAATCAAATGTAATTAATCAGTGGACTGATAAAACAGTTGGTTATGATTGGGAAACCAGCTATACATTTGAAAACCTACATGGGAATTTGCATAGGAGGATCTACCATGTGGGTATAACATTTAAAATTAATAATTATATAATTATTATTAATAATTATATATTTTATTTTATTAAAAAGGAAGGAAGATGTTCCTAATTAAACACTGTTGTTTGTGTGTTTGTGTTTGAGTGTGTGTGTATAGTTGAGTTTCACAATGGGAGCCAAGAGCAGCAAGGGAGAACCTTGCCTGCCTGATCCACTGACCGGACCAGTGAAGGTCATGGCAGATAAACGGGGCAGGGATATTCTGGAACAGGTACCGCTCTAGCACAATGTAGCAGATTTGACCTTAAAACATTTTCAAGTTCATAACTGTGCACTCTCCTCAAACAATAGCATGGTATTCTTTCACTGATTCACTGTAATAGCTACTGTAAATTGGACAGTGCAGTTAGATTAACAAGAATTTAAGCGTTCTGCCCATATCAGATATGTCTATGGGATATGTTCTTGTTACTTACAACCTCATGCTAATCACATTAGCCTGCGTTAGCTCAACCGTCCGCGGGGGGGGGGGGGGGGGACCGATCCTGTACAGGTTTTAAGAGATACATGGAGGTGTTGAATGGAGCTGAAGAGTGGGAATAATAACAACAAAATAACTCATGTAAAATTGCTGTGTCCTTAAAATGCATATAGGTCCAGAACGTTTGTGAAACAGCACAGTTAAAATATTTGACAAATAGAACTGGATGGACATCAGAAATAGATGAGAGAGGTTGAGGGTAGCGGAAGCACAGGACTAAAAACAAACAAAATATAACTATTGTAAAATAGATTGTGTCCGTAAAAAATGTATATAGTATGTGTCATGTTTTGTCTTTGATCATGTCTTGTCCCTGTGCTTCCCTCTGCTGGTCTTATTAGGTTCTTTTCTCTTTCTCTCTCTCTATCGTTCCGTTCCTGCTCCCAGCTGTTTCTCATTCTCCCTACGACCTCATTTACTCTTTCACACCTGTCCCCTATTTTGCCCTCTGATTAGAGTCCCTATTTCTCCCTCTGTTTTCCGCTCCTGTCCTTGTCGGATTCTTTGTTTGATGTTTGCTGTTCCTGTGTCGTTGTTTCGCCCTGTCGTGTTCTTTGCTTCTTTCAGATGCTGCGTGTGAGCAGGTGTCTATGTCAGCTACGGCCAGTGCCTTCCCGAAGCGACCTGCAGTCTGTGGTCGCGTCTCCAGGCGTTCCTCTCTATTGACGAGAGGATTTCAGTTTCCTGTTTTGGATTACCATTGATTATATCCAGGAGAATCATTATTTGTTTATTACTGGAATAAAGACTCTGTTTACTATTACGTCGCTTTTGGGTCCTCATTCATCAGCAATAACAGAAGAATCCGACCAAGATGGACCCAGCGCCTATGGATTCTCTCAACACTGCCGTCGAGTTCCAGGGAAGCAATGTTCGGCAGACACGAGCAGGAATGTTTGCTGCTCGTCATGCCGTTGAGACCCTGGCCGCTCAGGTCTCCGATCTCTCTGGACAGTTTCAGAGTCTTCGTCTCGTGCCACCAGCTACTTCCTGGTCTTCCGAGTCTCCGGAACCTAGGGTTAATAACCCACCCTGTTACTCTGGGCAGCCCACTGAGTGTCGCTCCTTTCTCACCCAGTGTGATATTGTGTTCTCTCTCCCAGCCCAACACGTACTCAGAGAGAGAGCTCGGATCGCTTACGTCATATCACTCTTACTGGTCGGGCTCGGAGTGGGGCACAGCTATCTGGGAGGCAAGGGCTGAGTGTTCTAACGATTATCAGAACTTTAAAGAGGAGATGATACGGGTTTTTTGATCGTTCAGTTTTCGGAAGGAGGTTCCAGGGCCCTGGCTTCCCTATGTCAAGGTGATCGATCCATAACGGATTACTCTATAGAGTTTCGCACTCTTGCTGCCTCCAGTGACTGGAACGAGCCGGCGTTGCTCGCTCGTTTTTCTGGAGGGACTTCACGCTGAGGTTAAGGATGAGATTCTCTCCCGGGAGGTTCCTTCCAGCGTGGACTCTTTGATTGCACTCGCCATCCGCATAGAACGACGGATAGATCTTCGTCATCGAGCTCGTGGAAGAGAGCTCGCGTTAACGGTGCTTCCCTCTCCGCATCTCAAACCATCTCCTCCACCGGCTCAGAGACTGAGCCCATGCAGCTGGGAGGTATTCGCATCTCGACTAAGGAGAGGGAACGGAGAATCACCAAACCGCCTTTGCCTCTATTGCGGTTCTGCTGGACATTTTGGTCATGTCATGTCCAGTAAAAGCCAGAGCTCATCAGTAAGCGGAGGGCTACTGGTGAGCGCTACTACTCAGGTCTCTCCATCAAGATCCTGTACTACCTTGTCGGTCCATCTACGCTGGACCGGTTCGGCTGCTTCCTGCAGTGCCTTGATAGACTCAGGGGCTGAGGGTTGTTTTTATGGACGAAGCATGGGCTCGGAAACATGACATTCCTCTCAGACAGTTAGGGAAGCCCACGCCCATGTTCGCCTTAGATGGTAGTCTTCTCCCCAGTATCAGATGTGAGACACTACCTTTAACCCTCACTGTATCTGGTAACCACAGTGGAGACCATTTCCTTTTTGATTTTTCGTTCACCTTTTACACCTGTTTGTTTTGGGGTCATCCCTGGCTAGTATGTCATAATCCTTCTATTAATTGGTCTAGTAATTCTATTCTACTCTGGAACGTTTCTTGTCATGTGAAGTGTTTAATGTCTGCTATCCCTCCTGTTGTCTTCTGTCCCTCTACTCAGGAGGAACCTGGTGATTTGACAGGAGTGCCGGAGGAATATCATGATCTGCGCACGGTCTTCAGTCGGTCCAGAGCCAGCTCCCTTCCTCCTCACCGGTCGTATGATTGTTGTATTGATCTCCTTCCGGGGACCATCCCCCTCGGGTAGACTATACCTCTCTGTCGGCTCGAACGTAAGGCTCTCGAGGATTATCTGTCTGTTTCTCTCGACGCCGGTACCGTGGTGCCTTCTTCCTCTCCCGCCGGAGCGGGATTTTTCTTTGTTAAGAAGAAGGACGGTACTCTGCGCCCCTGCGTGGATTATCGAGGGCTTAATGACATAACGTTTTAAGAATCGTTATCCGCTTCCCCTTATGTCGTCAGCCTTCGAGATTTTGCAGGGAGCCAGGTGCTTTACTAAGTTGGCCTTCGTAACGCTTACCATCTCGTACGCATCAGAAGAGGGGACGAGTGGAAAACGGCGTTTAACACTCCGTTAGGGCATTTTGAATACCGGGTTCTGCCGTTCGGTCTCGCAAATGCTCCAGCTGTCTTTCAGGCATTAGTTAATGATTACTGGAGAGACATGCTGAACATTTTTGTTTTTCGTTTACCTTGCGATATCCTGATTTTTCACCGTCACTCGAGATTCATGTTCAGCACGTTCGACGTGTACTCCAGCGCCTTTTAGAGAATTGTCTCTACGTGAAGGCTGAGAAGTGCGCCTTTCATGTCTCCTCTGTCACTTTTCTCGGTTCTGTTATTTCCGCTGAAGGCATTCAGATGGATCCCGCTAAGGTCCAGGCTGTCAGCGATTGGCCCGTCCCTAAGTCACGTGTCGAGTTGCAGCGTTTTCTTCGGTTTCGCTAATTTCTATCGGCGTTTCATTCGTAATTTCGGTCAAGTGGCTGCCCCTCTCACAGCTCTGACTTCTGTCAAGACTTGCTTTAAGTGGTCCGGTTCCGCCCAGGGAGCTTTTGATCTCCTCAAGACGTTTTACTTCCGCCCCTATCCTTGTTACTCCTGACGTCACTAAACAATTCATTGTCGAGGTTGACGCTTCAGAGGTGGGCGTGGGAGCCATTCTGTCTCAGCGCTTCCAGTCTGACGATAAGGTCCATCCTTGCGCTTACTTTTCTCATCGCCTGTCGCCATCGGAACGCAACTATGATGTGGGTAACGCGAACTGCTCGCCATCCGCTTAGCCATAGCGAATGGCGACAGTGGTTGGAGGGGGCGACCGTCCCTTTTGTCGTTTGGACTGACCATAAGAACCTTGAGTACAATCCGTTCGGCCAAACGACTTAATGCACGTCAAGCTCGTTGGGCGTTGTTTTTCGCTCGTTTCGAGTTCGTGATTTCCTATCGTCCGGGAAATAAGAACACCAAGCCTGATGCCTTTATCCCGTCTCTTTAGTTCTTCTGTGGTTCTACCGACCCCGAGGGGATTCTCCCTGAAGGGCGTGTTGTCGGGTTGACTGTCTGGGAATTGAGAGACAGGTAAAGACAAGCACTCACTCATCACTGGTCGCCGCGCGCTTGTCCTAGTAACTTCTGTTCGTTCCTGTCTCTACTCGTCTGGCTGTTCTTCAGTGGGCTCACTCTGCCAGTTAGCTGGCCACCCCGGCGTTCGGGGTACGCTTGCTTCTATTCGCCAGCGGTTTTGGTGGCCTACTCAGGAGCGGGACACGCGCCGTTTCGTGGCTGCTTGTTCGGACTGCGCGCGAGACTAAGTCAGGTACTCTCCTCCTGCCGGTCGTCTCAGACCGTTCCCATTCCTTCTCGACCATGGTTCACATCGCCTTAGACTTTATTACCGGTCCTGCTTCGTCTGCGGGGAGACTGTGATTCTTACGGTTATCGATAGGTTCTCTAAGGCGGCACATTTCATTCCCCTCGCTAAGCTTCCTTCCGCTAAGGAGACGGCACAAAATCATCATTGAGAATGTGTTCAGAATTCATGGCCTCCGTTAGACGCCGTTTCAGACAGAGGTCCGCAATTCACGTCACAGTTTTGGAGGGAGTTCTGTCGTTTGATTGGTGCTTCCGTCAGTCTCTCTTCCGGTTTCATCCCCAGTCTAACGGTCAAGCAGAAAGGGCCAATCAGTCGATTGGTCGCATATTACGCAGCCTTTCGTTTCGAAACCCTGCGTCTTGGGCAGAACAGCTCCCCTGGGCTGAGTACGCTCTCAACTCGCTTCCTTCGTCTGCTACCGGGCTATCCCCGTTTCAGAGTAGTCTTGGCTACCAGCCTCCTCTGTTTTCGTCCCAGCTCGCAGAGTCCAGCGTTCCCTCCGCTCAGGCTTTTGTCCAACGTTGTGAGCGCACCTGGAGGAGGGTCAGGTCTGCACTTTGCCGTTACAGGGCGCAGACTGTGAGAGCCGCCAATAAACGTAGGATTAAGAGTCCTAGGTATTGTCGCGGTCAGAGAGTGTGGCTTTCCACTCGTAACCTTCCCCTTACGACAGCTTCTCGCGTTGACTCCGCGGTTCATTGGTCCGTTCCGTGTCTCTCAGGTCGTCAATCCTGTCGCTGTGCGACTGCTTCTTCCCGCGACATCTTCGTCGCGTCCACCCTGTCTTCCAGTCTCTTGTGTCAGCCTTTTCTTCGCGCCCCCGTTCGTCTTCCCTCCCCCCCCCGTCCTTGTCGAGGGCGCTCCTATTTACAAGGTACGGAAGATCATGGACATGCGTTCTCGGGGACGTGGTCACCAGTACTTAGTGGATTGGGAGGGTTACGGTCCTGAGGAGAGGAGTTGGGTTCCATCTCGGGATGTGCTGGACCGTTCGTTGATTGATGATTTCCTTCGTTGCCGCCAGGGTTCCTCCTCGAGTGCGCCAGGAGGCGCTCGGTGAGTGGGGGGGTACTGTCATGTTTTGTCTTTGATCATGTCTTGTCCCTGTGCTTCCCTCTGCTGGTCTTATTAGGTTCTTTCTCTTTCTCTCTCTCTATCGTTCCGTTCCTGCTCCCAGCTGTTTCTCATTCTCCCTACGACCTCATTTACTCTTTCACACCTGTCCCCTATTTTTGCCCTCTGATTAGAGTCCCTATTTTCCCTCTGTTTTCCGCTCCTGTCCTTGTCGGATTCTTGTTTGATGTTTGCTGTTCCTGTGTCGTTGTTTCGCCCTGTCGTGTTCTTTGCCTTCTTCAGATGCTGCGTGTGAGCAGGTGTCTATGTCAGCTACGGCCAGTGCCTTCCCGAAGCGACCTGCAGTCTGTGGTCGCGTCTCCAGGCGTTCCTCTCTATTGACGAGAGGATTTCAGTTTCCTGTTTTGGATTACCATTGATTATATCCAGGAGAATCATTATTTGTTTATTACTGGAATAAAGACTCTGTTACTATTACGTCGCTTTTGGGTCCCATTCATCAGCATAACAGTATGTATAAGCTGGAAGTAGAAGCCTAAGTGTTGATGTTCATTAGTTTAGGGGTGTTAGGCTTAGTGGAAATAATAAAGGAAAATATATTTTAAAAATGAATTTCATTAACAGGTGTGCCTTGTTAAAAGTTAATTTGTGGAATTTCTTCCCTTCTTAATGCGTTTGAGCCAATCAGTTGTGTTGTGACAAGCAATATGCCTTCCCATCTGGTTTGCGCTTAGTGGAACTATCATTTGTTTTTCAACAGGACAATAACCAACCTACCTACAAGCTATTTGACCAAGAAGGAGAGTGATGGAGTGCTGCATCAGATGACCTGGCCCTCATAATCACCCGACCTCAACCCAATTGAGATGGTTTGGGATGAGTTGGACCATAGAGTGATGGAAAAGCGCCAACAAGTGCTCAGCATATGTGGGAACTCCTTCAAGACAGTTGGAAAAGCATTCCAGGTGATGCTGGTTGAGAGAATGCCAAGTATGTGCAAAGCTGTCATCAAGGCAAAGGGTGGCTACATTGAAGAATCTAAAATCTAAAATATATACTATATATTCTCTTTTTTGGTTACAACATGATTCCATATGTTATTTCATAGTTTTAAAGTCTTTACTATTGTTCTACAATGTAGAAAATAGGAAAATACAGAACAACCCTTGAATGAGTAGGTGTGTCCAAACTTTTGACTGTTACTGTTTATTTACAAAATAATATACGGGGTATTGGAAATTATGCAGACAATTACATTGATGGAAGCTACATTTGACATTTTAGTCATTTATCAGACGCTCTTATCCAGAGCGACTTACAGTAGAGTGCATCATTTTATTACATTTTTTTTTTTTTTTTTTTTTACATACTGAGACAAGGTATCCCTACCGGCCAAGAGCAGACGCTCTTATCCAGAGCGACTTACAGTAGAGTGCATAAATTTTATTTACATTTTTACATACTGAGACAAGGATATCCTACGCGGCCAAACCCTCCCTAACCCGGACGACGCTATGCCAATTGTGCGTCGCGCCACGGATCTCCCGTTTGCGGCCGGCTGCGACAGAGCCTGGGCGAGAACCCAGCCCAGCCTGGGCGCGAACCCAGAGACTCTGGTGGCGCAGCTAGCACTGCGATGCAGTGCCCTAGACCACTGCGCCACCCGGGAGATACATTCTCCCCTGATTAGTAATTGTATAAGTGTGCCCTTTGTTCACCATTGTCTTGTCGATTATTGTTCCAATATCCGTTGGTCCTGTGAGTAGGTGTGTTGTTTTGGCTTTCGTGCCGCTTGTATTGCGCAGATGATTACGGGTCTCGTCCCGTCTGGTATCATTGTGTGCGTGTATGTTACGGATCTCGCCAGGTGTATTTATTCTAGGTACTCCTCGCTCTTTTGTTTGGGTTTCAACCCTGTGTGTTGTATACATGTTTGTTTGGTCTTCATCCCTGTGCCTTTACATGGCACGCTGTAATTTGGGTAAATAAATAAAAAACTATTACGCATTCCTGCGCCTCTCTCCCGATCCCTTTATACCAACGTGARATGTGTGCATTTGTTTATTTGCTTTCTGGAGCAGCGCTGTCTTGCTCTCACCCATCCTCACCCTTTCTCGCCCTCACCTGAGAAATCAATATCTCATCTACCCCGTGGCTTCAGCCAATCATACAATTTTCAGGTGTCTCACCCCTGTACATGCTCTAGCGATGCAGTCTCTCCAGGCCCTGATTGACTAGCCAGCCTGACCCATGCTTTCCAAGGGAGTAAATAGTACCTGTACCCGAAATGTATTTTTCCAGTCTGTGGGTGGACAGAGATGCATGGGTTGTGTGATGACAAAGTAAGTTATTGTTTTTTTAAACTTGGCTTTGTATACCTCTGTTAGTAGTCTGTGGCTATTGCTTCATTATATACAGTATCTTAGCTCTGTTGCTAATAACTCCTCTGTGTTATCTCCAGTTAGCATACTGTWTGTAGCTACTGAGTCTTCCACCTCAAAAAGCACASGAAAGAGGATTTCGACACCCACAATCTCAGATTGTTCTGAAATTGTTTCTGTAGTTAGAAACATATACTATTAGCATTCCTGAAACATTTTGTTGAAAGATTATTTGAACTATGAGAAATTAGGCTAATTGAGTATGCTGAAATTGAACATTTCAATACAGTATATTATTTTATTTAACTAGGCAAGTCAGTTAAGAATTTATTCCTACACCGGGCCAAACCCGGACGACACTGGGCCAATTATGCGCCGCCGTTTGGGACTCCCAATCACGGCCGGTTGTGATACAGCCTGGAATCAAACCAGGGTGTCTGTAGTGATGCCTCAAGCACTAAGATGCAGTGCCTTAGACCACTACGCCACTCGGGAGCCCCATGAAATTATATAGTATAATTTTTCTATGTTTGGCAAGTAGTATGAAGCTGCGTCTTTGTGTAGTCTTTATTCATACTATGAAGTATATTCTCAGTGAATTTGGTGTTTTCCCCCCCCCACCTGTTCAGTGAAATTAGCATGGTAGTCGCATTTCCCCCATAAATGTGTGTGAAAGTACCAGGTCTTTCCCAATAGATGCCGCTGTTACTGCCAAACTCTTATCGATTTTGCAACTCTCTTGTGTTTATTGAATGGATCACAAACATTGTTTTGTAACTTTGGGTAGAAAACCAATAGCTTTTGCTCATGATGAAAACAAATGTTATCCTCACAAGTCAAGCCAGTCCTCCATGAAAGCAATTTAGTTTGTCCTTCTCTTAGCAACCTTATTCTTTAACCCAACTCTTTTTCAAAAGTCCAACAAATGGCAGCGCTCTGAGAGGGCTATCCCCATGGTGCAATTATCATCAGAGGAGCCCAAGAATGTGATGGAGAAATGGGCTAGAGACTAAAATGTTGTGACAACCCTAATAAAAAAATGCAACAAAATAATTTGAAAACATCTCTATATGTTTGATTAGTGACATTTACCGATAAACCTGACCTATTACCATTGCAAAACACTATACAGGCGGTATTGGGACTTTCACCACTGAAGACCGGCAGAGACCATAACATTGAAACCATTAGATCTGCTGTAGCCTGGGCCTCCCGATTGTTGCAGCCGTCTAACATGCAGACCAGACCGCACACGTGCGTGCATCTGCGTATGCCATCGCGTTCATGTAACATGCAGACGCGATCAGGACAAGCAGGTTGAAATATCAAAACAAACTCTGAACCAATTATATTAATTTGGGGACAGGTCGAAAATTGATGGCAATTTAGCTAGGTAGCTTGCTGTTGCTAGCTAATTTGTCCTGGGATATAAACATTGGGTTGTTATTTTACCTGAAATGCACAAGGGCCTCTACTCCAACAATTAATCCACAGATTAAACAGGAAACCGAATTCGTTTCTCGCCATCTCTCCTCCATTCTTCTTTTTCTTCTTTGGACTTTATATGGCGGTTGGCAACCAACTTTACAGTGCATTACTACAACCGATTGGTGTATGAACCTCAGTTCATCTTTCATCACCCATGTGGGTATATGCTCCTAAAAACCAATGAGGAGATTTGAAAGGCAGGACTTTCAGCTCGTTGAGCATCACAAATAGATCCAAGTTCTATTTTAGCACCCGCCTACGTCTAAGGACAGCATGTGTGTTTGAATTGCATTCATGGAGGACTGACTTGAATTGTAAGGACGACCACACCATTTATTTTTACCATGTGCAAAAGCTATTGGTTTTCTACCCAAAGTTGCATAAGGGTCCATTTAATAAACATAAGAGATGTGCAAATGGATAAAGGGTTGTTGCAGGAACAGCAGTATCTAGTGGGCAAAACCCTTGTATTTTCCCACTAATTTATGTGGAAAAATGCAACCGACTTCAATGGTTAATTTCTCTGGTGGGTAAAAACACAAAGGGGGGGAAAAACACATTTGTATTGAGAATACATTACACAGTATGAATTAACAATACTCCAAGCTGCAGCTTCATACTAATTGTCAAACATAGAGAACTGATACTGTATACTGGCCATCAAGGTGGACTAGTTGTGTTTTTTTTGGGGGGGGGGGTTCGTGGCTGGCTTTTAACCATTTATTTGGATTCCTCACATATTGCTGAGAAGTGGTTTGTTCCAAATTGGATGGTGGGTATTATATAATATAATTATGTAATATTATATGAATCCTACAAATTGAATTGGCCAATTTGGGTGCAGTCAATTAGCAATTAGCTCAAATTGTCTTTCAACAAAATAATGATGCAGGAATGCTTATCTTATCTGTTTCTAACTACAGAAACAATTTCAGAACAATCTGAGATGGTGGTTGCCATGGCTTGCTGAAATGACATGGAGCAACCCTACTTCCATACAGTCCACTCTTTACACCGCTGTTGTTTATTACCTCTTGTTAGTAAACATTCTTGTTGTACTATGTAATACATGGTTACTAGATACAGTCCTTTACTATCATGCCATTGTTGTTGTTTATCATGCTATTACACTGCTGTAGCTCATTCATGTCCATTCACTACTCTGCTCAATCCATTGTAGCCTGTACATAAAAATGCATGATTCTTTCTCCGTACCTTTCAGTACCAGCCTCATGTTTATCTTTGTCAGTGTGTGGAAATAAAGTTCCATATGTGTGTTAACTCCTGGGCTGCCTCGTTCCCCTCTTACTGGGGGCAGTGTCAGTGGGTCACAGGTCAGCAAACACTTAGAGCCGGGACACTCTCTGTCAAACAGGTCAATTGTTGGTCAGAGTATCGGTGCCGTGTACCGCCGCCGTGTTAATCAGACCTTTTCAACTCACTGACATTTTCGACCGACTGACTCCACGACCAATATTTGACTTGAGCAGAAGACAATGTTGCAGACAACTCTGGAGCACTTCAGATGTCCAAATCTAGAGTTAATACTGAAAARYWCGCTAAACCAAAGGTCTACACACCGTTTAGATCAAACGTCTAACAGACATTGTCACGGGAAATAGAGGCTAAAACTGCAGAAGAGCTGTAAGAATTTGTTTTGTTCCAATAAAAAAATATTAAACAATTTTTACTTTGCATGATTGAAATAAATTATAATGGGATGAAATTCTAGACACATTGGACTTATATGCCCTGATATCAGGGCCTGATATCTGATATCATCAGCTATKCTTTAGCTCGAAAAGCTATCGCCAGTTTTGTACAACGCGARTCAGACRAGAACATACCGGACCTATTTTTCTCTCCATATCCCCGGATTTCAACCGCAAGCTCTGGACATTTACACCTGGATCTCGCAGCTAGCTAGCTGCTATCCGTGTGACTATTGGCTTACGTCGATCCCGGAGCAAACATCAATTATTCCTGAGCTAGTCAGCTGAAGAGTTCCATCAGCCACTCCTGGGCTACAATCACCTATCCGGACCCGTTTTACTGCCTATGCGGAGCCCCACCGGGCCTTCACGACTGGACTACCGACGTTATCTGCCCGAGGGAGTTATCCAACTGGCCCCTCCGTCGCGACGTTACCTGAACGCCCATCTGCGGCCCGCTAATCGGTAGCTGTCTTATCGACTTCTATCTGAATAGGTCTATCGAACAATGTTTCTTGGGTCACTATAACTACAGTGGGGAGAACAAGTATTTGATACACTGCCGATTTTGCAGGTTTTCCTACTTACAAAGCATGTAGAGGTCTGTAATTTTTATCATAGGTACACTTCAACTATGAGAGACGGAATCTAAAACAAAAATCCAGAAAATCACATTGTATGATTTTTAAGTAATTAATTTGCATTTCTAATTGCCATGACATAAGTATTTGATACATCAGAAAAGCAGAACTTAATATTTGGTACAGAAACCTTTGTTTGAATTACAGAGATCATACGTTTCCTGTAGTTCTTGACTAGGTTTGCACACACTGCAGCAGGGATTTTGGCCCACTCCTCCCTACAGATCTTCTCCAGATCCTTCAGGTTTCGGGGCTGTCGCTGGGCAATACGGACTTTCAGCTCCCTCCAAAGATTTTCTATTGGGTTCAGGTCTGGAGACTGGCTAGGCCACTCCAGGACCTTGAGATGCTTCTTACGGAGCCACTCCTTAGTTGCCATGGCTGTGTGCTTCGTGTCGTTGTCATGCTGGAAGACCCAGCCACGACCCATCTTCAATGCTCTTACTGAGGGAAGGAGGTTGTTGGCCAAGATCTCGCGATACATGGCCCATCCATCCTCCCCTCATATACGGTGCAGTCGTCCTGTCCCCTTTGCAGAAAGAGCATCCCAAAGAATGATGTTTCCACCTCCATGCTTCACGGTTGGGATGGTATTCTTGGGGTTGTACTCATCCTTCTTCTTCCTCCAAACAACGGCGAGTGGAGTTAGACCAAAAGCTATATTTTTGTCTCATAGACCACATGACCTTCTCCATTCCTCCTCTGGATCTCAGATGGTCATTGGCAAACTTCAGACGGGCCTGGACATGCACTGGCTTAAGCAGGGGGACCTTGCGTGCGCTGCAGGATTTTAATCCATGACGGCGTAGTGTGTTACTAATGGTTTTCTTTGAGACGTGGTCCCAGCTCTCTTCAGGTCATTGACCAGGTCCTGCCGTGTAGTTCTGGGCTGATCCCTCACCTTCCTCATGATCATTGGATGCCCCACGAGGTGAAATCTTGCATGGAGCCCAGACCGAGGGTGATTGACCGTCATCTTGAACTTCTTCCATTTTCTAATAATTGCGCCAACAGTTGTTTCCTTCTCACCAAGCTGCTTGCCTATTGTCCTGTAGCCCATCCCAGCCTTGTGCAGGTCTACAATTTTATCCCTGATGTCCTTACACACAGCTCTGGGTTTTGGCCATTGTGGAGAGGTTGGAATCTGTTTCATTGAGTGTGTGGACAGGTGTCTTTTATACAGGTAACGAGTTCAAACAGGTGCAGTTAATACAGGTAATGAGTGGAGAACAGGAGGGCTTCTTAAAGAAAAACTAACAGGTCTGTGAGAGCCGGAATTCTTACTGGTTGGTAGGTGATCAAATACTTATGTCATGCAATAAAATGCAAATTAATTATTTAAAAATCATACAATGTGATTTTCTGGATTTTTGTTTTAGATTCCTCTCTCACAGTTGAAGTGTACTATGATAAAAATGACAGACCTCTACATGCTTTGTAAGTAGGAAAACCTGCAAAAATCGGCAGTGTATCAAATACTTGTTCTCCCCACTGTATATCTATTTTGCCAATTGGATTGATCCCCTCTACCCCACGGAACCCCACTAATCTAACCGTCGGAAAAAGCACAAGGTGGCTAAAAACAGACCTCCATCCTTGCTAGCTTGCTACCGATGGCCCGGCTAGCTGTCTGAATCGCCGTTACCCCCAACCAACCTCACTACTCACTGGACCCTTATGATCACTCGACTAAGCATGCCTCTCCTTAATGTCAATATGCCTTGTCCATTGCTGTTCTGGTTAGTGTTTATTGGCTTATTTCACTGTAGAGCCTCTAGCCCTGCTCATTATACCTTATCCAACCTTTCAGTTCCACCACCCACACATGCGATGACATCACCTGGTTTCAATTATGTTTCTAGAGACAATATCTCTCTCATCATCACTCAATACCTAGGTTAACCTCCACTGTATTCACATCCACACATACCTGTGTCTGTATATTATACCTTGTAGCTATTTTATCGCCCCCAGAAACCTCCTTTTACTCTCTGTTCCGGACGTTGTAGACGACCAATTCTCATTGCTTTTAGCCGTACCCTTATCCTACTCCTCCCCTGTTCCTCTGGTGATGTAGAGGTGAATCCAGGCCATGCAGTGCCTAGCTCCACTCCTATTCCCAGGCGTCTCTTTTGATGACTTCTGTAACCGTAATAGCCTTGGTTGTCATGCATGTTAACATTAGAAGCATCCTCCCTAAGTTTGTTTTTTTTCACTGCCTTAGCACACTACCAACCCGGATGTTCTAGCCGTGTCTGAATCCTGGCTTAGGGAGACCACCAAAATTCTGAAATCTCCATTCCTAACTACAACATTTTCAGACAAGATAGAACGGCCAAAGGGGGCGGTGTTTGCAATTCTACTGCAAAGATAGCCTGCAGAGTTCTGTCCTAGCTATCCAGGTCTGTACCCAAGCAATTTGAACTTCTCTACTTTTAAAATCCACCTCTCTAAAACACAAGTCTCTCACCGTTGCGCCCTGCTATAGACCACCCTCTGCCCCAGCTTGTGCTCTGGACCACATATGTGAACTGATTGCCCCCCATCTATCTTCGAGCTCGTGCTGCTAGGCGACCTAAACTGGAACATGCTTAACACCCCAGCCATCCTACAATCTAAGCTTGATGCCCTCAATCTCACACAATTATTATCATGAACCTACCAGGTACCACCCCAAAGCCGTAAACACGGGCACCTCATAGATATCATCCTAACCAACTTGCCCTCTAAATACACCTCTGCTGTTTTTCAACCAAAACTCAGCGATCACTGCCCTACATTGCCTGCATCCGTAATGGGTCAGCGGTCAAACGACCTCCACTTCATCACTGTCAAACGCTCCCTGAAAACACTTCAGCGAGCAGGCCTTTCTATCGACCTGGCCGAGGTACCTGGAAGGATATTGATCTCATCCCGTCAGTAGAGGTGCCTGGATATTTTTTTTAAATGCCTTCCTCACCATCTTGAATAAGCATGCCCCATTCAAGAAATTTAGAACCAGGAACGATATAGCCCTTGGTTCTCTCCTGACCTGACTGCCCTTAACCAACAGAAAAACATCCTATGGCATTCTGCATTAGCATCGAACAGCCCCCGTGATATGCAACTTTTCAGGGAAGCTAGAAACCTAAGTATACACAGGCAGTTAGAAAAGCCAAGGCTAGCTTTTTCAAGCAGAAATGTGCTTCCTGCAACATAAACTCAAAAAAGTTCTGGGACACTGTAAAGTCCATGGAGAATAAGAGCACCTCCTCCCAGCTGCCCACTGCACCGAGGACAGGAAACACTGTCACCACCGATAAATCCACTATAATTGAGAATTTCAAAAAGCATTTTTCTACAGCTGGCCATGCTTTCAACCTGACTACCCCTATCTCGGTCAACAGCACTGCAACCCCCACAGCAACTCGCCCAAGCCTTCCCCATTTCTCCTTCTCCCAAATCCAGTCAGCTGATGTTCTGAAAGAGCTGCAAAGTCTGGACCTCTACAAATCAGCCAGGCTAGACAATCTGGACCCTTTCTTTCTAAAATGATCTGCCGAAATTTTTGCAAACCCTATTACTAGCCTGTTGAACGTCTCTTTCGTGTCGTCTGAGATTCCCAAAGATTGGAAAGCAACACTCTTGACCCAAACTGCTACAGACCTATATCTATCCTACCCTGCCTTTCTAAGGTCTTCGAAAGCCAAGTCAACAAACAAATTCCCGACCATTTCGAATCCCACCATACCTTCTCCGCTATGCAATCTGGTTTCAGAGCTGGTCATGGGTGCACCTCAGCCACGCTCAAGGTCCTAAACGATATCCTAACCGCCATCGATAAGAAACAATACTGTGCAGCCGTATTCATTTTCGACTCTTTCGACTCTGTCAATCACCACATCCTCATCGGCAGACTCGATAGCCTTGGTTTCTCAATTGATTGCCTCGCCTGGTTCACCAACTACTTCTCTGATAGAGTTCAGTGTGTCAAATCGGAGGGCCTGTTGTCCGGGCCTCTGGCAGTCTCTATGGGGGTGCCACAGGGTTTAATTCTTGGACCGACTCTRTTCTCTGTATACATCAATGATGTCGCTCTTGCTGCTGGTGAGTCTCTGATCCACCTCTACGCAGACGACACCATTCTGTATACTTCTGGCCCTTCTTTGGACACTGTGTTAATAACCCTCCAGACTAGCTTCAATGCCATACAACTCTCCTTCCATGGCCTCCAATTGCTCTTAAATACAAGTAAAACTAAATGCAAGCTCTTCAACCGATCGCTGCCTGCACCTGCCCACCCGTCCAACATCACTACTCTGGACGGTTCTGACTTAGAATATGTGGACAACTACAAATACCTAGGTGTCTGGTTAGACTGTAAACTCTCCTTCCAGACTCACATCAAATATCTCCAATCAAAAGTTACATCTAGAATTGTCTTCCTATTTCGCAACAAAGCATCCTTCACTCATGCTGCTTAACATACCCTTGTAAAATTGACCATCCTACCGATCCTCAACTTTGGCGATGTCATTTACAAAATAGCCTCCAATACCCTACTCAATAAATTAAATGCAGTCTATCACAGTGCCATCCGTTTTGTCACCAAAGCCCCATATACTACCCACCACTGCGACCTGTACGCTCTCGTTGGCTGGCCCTCACGTCATACTCGTCGCCAAACCCACTGGCTCCAGGTCATCTACAAGACCCTGCTAGGTAAAGTCCCCCCTTATCTCAGCTCGCTGGTCACCATAGCAGCACCCACCTGTAGCACGCGCTCCAGCAGGTATATCTCTTTGGTCACCCCCAAAATCAATTCTTCCTTTGGCCGCCTCTCATTCCAGTTCTCTGCTGCCAATGACTGGAATGAACTAGAAAAATCTCTGAAACTGGAAACACTTATCTCCCTCACTAGCTTTAAGCACCAGCTGTCAGAGCAGCACACAGATTACTGCACCTGTACATAGCCCATCTATAATTTAGCCCAAACAATTACCTCTCCCCCTACTGTATTTATTTATTTATTTATTTTGCTCCTTTGCACCCCATTATTTCTATCTCTACTTTGCACATTCTCCACTGGCAAATCTACCATTCCAGTGTTTTACTTGCTATATTGTATTTACTTCGCCACAATGGCCTTTTTTTGCCTTTACCTCCCTTATCTCACCTAATTTGCTCACATTGTAATATAGACTTATTTTTCTACTGTATTATTGACTGTATGTTTGTTTTACTCCATGTGTAACTCTGTGTTGTTGTATGTGTCGAACTGCTTTGCTTTATCTTGGCCAGGTCGCAATTGTAAATGAGAACTTGTTTCCAACTTGCCTACCTGGTTAAATAAAGGTGAAATAAAAATAAATAAATAAAAAGGGCCTTCGCGTCACCTGGGAGCGCAAGACCAGTTTTGGTGTTTTATTTCTGCCAGCAGTTCATTTTCTTTCTTCTATTCGTTTTTGGGTAGATATAAAATAATTTTAAAAAAAACGAAGAGTTCCTCTGTCCAGTGTCTGTGTTCTTTTGCCCATCTAAATCTTTTGTTTTTATTGGCCAGTCTGAGATATGGCTTTTTCTTTGCAACTCTGCCTAGAAGGCCAGCATCCCGGAGTCGCCTCTTAACTGTTGATGTTGAGACTGGTGTTTTGCGGGTACTATTGAATGAAGCTGCCAGTTGAGGACTTATGAGGCATCTGTTTCTCAAACTAGACACTAATGTACTTGTCCTCTTGCTCAGTTGTGCAACGGGGCCTCCCACTCCTCTTTCTATTCTAGTTAGAGCCAGTTTGCGCTGTTCTGTGAAGGGAGCAGTACACAGCGATGTATGAGATCTTCAGTTTCTTGGCAATTTCTCGCATGGAATAGCCTTCATTTCTCAGAACGCTTTTTCAGTTCTGCCAAATGCATTTTCTATGGGATTGAGGTCAGAGCTTTGTGATGGCCACTCCAATACCTTGACTTTGTTGTCCTTAAGCCATTTTGCCACAACTTTGGAAGTATGCTTGGGGTCATTGTCCATTTGAAAGACCCATTTGCGACCAAGCTTTAACAAGAAATGTGTGGAGTGGTTGAAAAACAAGTTTTAATGACTCAAACCTAAGTTTATGTAAACTTCAATTGTAGATATTCCATTAAAAATCAGCCGTTTCCAGCTACAATAGTCATGTACAACATTAACAATGTCTACACTGTATTTCTGATAAATGTGATGTTATTTTAACAAGGACATTTCTAAGTGACCCCAAACTTTTGAACGGTGGTGTTTTTTGGGTGGTGGACAAACCGCTGAGCCTGTTACCTACCACTATACCCTGTTCAAAGGCACTTAAATATTTTTTCTGGCCCATTTACCCTCTGAATGCCACACAGACATAATCCATATCTCAATTGTCTCAAGGCTTAAAAACCCTTCTTTAATAAACCAATTAGGCACATTAGTGAAGTCTTCATAAAACATTTTGAACATAAATGCAATGGTTCGTTGAATCAGTCTAAAACTTTGCACATACACTGCTGCCATCTAGTGGCCAAAATAGAAATTGCGCATAACCTGGAAAATTACATTTTGCCCTTTCTCTTGCATTTCAAAGATGATGAAAAAAACCGCATGCTTTTTCGATGTATTATCTTTTACCAGATATAATGTGTTATATTTACATTTCCACAAACTTCAAAGTGTTTCCTTTCAAAGGGTATCAAGAATATGCATATCCTTGCTTCAGGTCCTGAGCTACAGGCAGTTAGATTTGGATTTGTCATTTTAGTCAAATATTGAAAAAAGGGTCAGATCCTTAATTAATAGGACTGTATGAAATTTCTTGAAATTGTAATTTAGATTAGCATGTATGTTGATAAAGAAAATTACATATCGATTAGGTTTTATCAAACTAGTTAGAGACAACTGCGGTGAGCATATATAGCGAAGTTAATCGGACTTACAGTTCATGAGAAATTTTTTGAATGTTTTCCAAAAAATCCAAGATGGCAGAAAATCCATTACGGCAGAAGTAATGGGTCCTTGATGCACACTTTTTCCTTGTGAGGAGAGGAACCAGTACACCAAATTCTGTGACTCTAGGTCAACCGGGGCAGCGGGGCTGTGCCACCTATTGGCCGGTGGGTGCCATTTCTGGTTTCTGAGTAGCACTTGACATTTTTGACCAGTCGTTGTTGCAATATAGGGCCAGTGGCGGAAGACACGGAATAAGAAGAACTTCAAATACAATAGGGTTTCAGCCCTTCGGGCCTGAATCCTAWCTATAGAAAATACAGAGTGCTACACAACACAAATTATTTGACATAAATGTGACCGAACGCCTGAAGTCTTATGTAGTAACATTTCGAAATTGTGTTTTTACATTGGATAAAAGTAGAGACTCATAGCTAGAAAATTGTATACCTTAAACTGCAGTTGAGGAACAATAGGAAAGTAATTCTGCTTTGAAGTTGATAAACTTGCAACCACACTTTGAGAAAATGGCCCCTGATTGTTTTGGTACATCTACTGGAGAACTCTTCTTTGTCTACACCCATTCAGCATGATTCACACCCTCTTAAGCCTTATCCCTACCCATCTCTTTAAGGATTCACATGTGAGGCCATGGTAAACGCACGTTATATAAAATAAAATCTGTTTATTTGTCACATGCACAGGATAAATAAGGTGTAAATGGCACCGTGAAGTGGTTACTTGCATAGTATTAATATCAAAAACAGAAAAATATAGATAAAAGTATTTTACAAATATTTTATCATTATTAGATGACGCTGACCCAACACACCTGTCTAAATTTATGTGTAATGTGAAGGAAATGCTATAACCACCCCCCAGCCACATCTAGGTAAGTGGATGGGTCACTATTGTCTAGACATCTACACGTTCATGAAATATAATAGATGGCCGTAATAACCCCCAGACACACCTGGCTAATTTGATGGGTCATGTAATAATCCGGCTGAAGTGGAGTCTTTTGTTTAGACATGTAGCTAGCTAGGTAGCTAGCTAGCTAAAGAATGAACCGGCATAATCCCAACTCATACTACTACCAATACAAACATTGTTATAGTTATAGTATGAATCTGCAGGTAGCTAAAGCTAACAAACTAGGTTCAATGTTAGCTAACTAACATTAGGCTATAACTAGCAATGTAAATATATATTTTTATTTAAATAATAATACTACACAGATCATACACGTAACATTAGCTAGTGAACTAACAGTATGCTTTAACTTGCAATAAAAAATACTTTCTGACAAAATTAGAAAGTTATATCTAAAAATGTAGCCCATCACTTTTTCCAACTGATCTGTCGATAGCACCTCCTAAATTCAGGGCATCAATGTTGTTGAGAAAATGAGTTCTCAGATAGCTAACTTTAAATCTTCCAAAAACGGTGTAGTAGAAAGGACTGTCAACACATACGGAACAGCTCACGTTATAGACAGATGCATACTACATGGCAGACCAATCCAAACTCATCACGCGGCATGTCCAGCCCATCCATTATCTCAGCCAATCATGGCCAGCGGGAAGGTTCCTCACTTTTTCAGTGGCTAAACCAACTAGGCTCGTAATTTGACAATTTTATTTGTATTTATGGATGGAGTACTAGTTTGTTATTTAGGCAAATTAAAGTTCACATGTTCCAGAAAGAATTTCTGACAAAAATAAATGTTTAAGTTCAAATGCTGATTCCTGTGAAGTAGTGACGTCCGACATATGCCTAGTTTCCTGAAACGAGTGGTCACAAATGGTTTCACAATTAATGTAAAAACCTCTTCCTTGGTGTCTTCAATCATCTGACATTTTACAAAAAAGCACAAAATGATGTGAACAGAATGACAACTCTTCTAGAAGAATAAGACAAGCTATGTACACACCCTGAACAAGTTCCTGAAAGCTTTGGCAGTCATACTGTAATCTCTGTCATCTTTCTTCATTGAATTTCCTCAGCTGTGACTGTGTATTGTTTTCTTTTATTGTGCAAGGACTTTGAATCCTTGAAACTCTGGATCAGATACATGGAGGTATTTGAAAGGTGGAACCAACAGAGGTACAATATTACCAGGGTGACATTGGTTAAGCAGTTGTACTGCCAGGGCCCTTGTGGTTGCTCTGAAGCCTGTTTTTCATCATCCTAGTTGATGGTTGCTCTGGTGAAGATTGAGGGGCTACTGGTCATCCAGAGGTCAAAGAGCAACTTTAGTTGTGACTTTTTTCCTTACACTGCACTTGTTATCAAATGATAAGTGCAACTTGGTTGTGGGATGTGCTTGAAAATGTCAACGTCATGCAGGGACCAATCAACAATGATTGTGCGTGATCGTACGTGTCAGAAGGTTAAAGGGTTGAATGTCATGATGCTTAGTGTTTGAGAATTAGTTGTCTATTATATCTCGACGTGTATCTGATGCTGCCCTTCATTCCTAATACTCTGTTGGGACTGCAATACCAAGTGCGCCTAGTGTGGTTTCAATCAAATGATACATTGTCTATACTATAGGCTATAGACCTAGTCTATATGAAGAGCATGTTCGGAGAAGCAAAGGGCAAAGCTATATTTCTAAGAACATGTACTTCCTCCCCAAGTTTTTACGCTCCTGGGTTGGTGTATATAAAACTAGGTTACAATGCATTACACATGGCAATGGATAGGCTATCCCAATCATAAGCATTGTCCTGCCCTGCTCTTGCTGATGTAAACCCCATTGTCCTGCCTAACCAATGGCTGAGCTGTTTACGGTGGCACTTCAGGAGGCAAGTTTTATTTGTGTTTTACATAACTTACTTTACTATGAAGTGGCAGCCGCGGGGATGGTGTGAGGGAAAAAATATATGTTTGCAGGATCTATTAGATGTACCTATATTATTATTTCTAGCTTTATAATATGAGCTTAGTATAGGAGCTTAGTGACAGTGAAGAGCTCTCTGCTTAAAGGAATGAGAAGGAAACAACCCTTKTGTTATTGTTTCCAATCATCTTTGCGTCTGAGTAACTTGGTCACATGACATAAGACAAAGAGCCTCTGAGAGTGACCCCAGTTCTTCAGTCCATCCTGTTCTTTGACTATTTTCCAAGGGCACAGCTGTGTGGAGATATGTAGAGGAACATAGGCTAGCTTGGTAGAGGAAGGAGTAATGGAACTGCCGTTATCACTTGGTTGTGCACTATGAGTTCACACACACACGATACACATAGCCACAAGAAGAAATCAACATAGCTTATGATGCCCCGATCTGCTGGAGAGGGGTGGAACCAACCATGACTAAGCATTTTGGGGGTTTCTATATAAACCCCTTGCGTTCTCCGTATTGTCGGAGAATGCCTAGGTTATAAACCCCTAAATGCCTAGGTTATGGAGTTCTGAAAAAGAGTCGTCTATGACTAGTGAGACTAGGACTTGTTAAAAGTCTAGGGTGTGGGGTTCTGAAAAAGGGACAGCTATGACTAGTGAAATCAGTGAAAATATAGTATGTAAATAATAAAATACAGGTAATTCCCTGGGTTAGTAAATGAAGATGTACATTTATGAGTTATGGTATCCCAGGAACTAACCCTGAGATAGAAATTATCTAATTGATTAGTGTGTTTTGGGAACAGTACTGTGTGAATGTGATATGAGAGAATTAGATATTTGGATAATAAGAGATTTACATTAGCATTATAAACTGATTGAAATGTGGATAATACCTTTCTATATATAACAGTTATCTAGGGGTTCTGTCCATCACTGCCCACATGTACATGGGGTGGTGTTGATGTGAGTAGCTAAGATTCATAATGTTATATATGGATTCTGTGAAGATATGGGGGGGGGGAAATAGAAATTGTATGCGTGTATAATCGATTACTGGAGTTTTGATGAAGTAATAATGGAAATAATAATAATATACAAACTTGCACACCCAAACGTAGATGAACATAAGGGGTGAAAAAAGTATTATGAGTTGGTCCCTTTATGGATCATTTGATAGAGACAAGGTTAAAGCATTATATGACTGTGTTCAGGGTCTGGGAAATAGTCTCAGAAAAAGATTGGCGTACTATGTTCACTTTAACTTGTGGCCTGATCACCCTCGCTAGAAAGACTGAAGAATGGGTGAGATTTAAATGTAATATTTAAACACTAATGATTAGGAAGAAGTTTATAATTTAGCAATAGTCCTATGTGTGATTCGGACCATGACAATGACAGAAAGCGTGCGCTGCTCCTGAATGATGGACACCTTGATTAGAATTTCCACGACAATGGACAGCGCATGGGTGCTGAAAGTAGGCTAATTCGAAAAGGCCTAATTAATTTAAACAGTCTTCCTATTAATTTGACTTTAGGCTACTAACAAGACGAGGGGCATTGTGTTGGAGCCTATCTCTTCCTATTCAATAAAGAAGAAGTAGGCCTACCTGTTTGACAGATTAAAGTATAGTCTACTATCCATAGATTTTGTCAGCCAATTCCTTCAATCACCATGCACTCCTTTAATATTTCAGAGCCAGTGAAGGGCTTGGTGTGTTAAGTTAAAACCAGGACTAAAATTGAGGGGGTATGTGAGGGTAGTGTGGCTTTTGTTAATGAAAATGCTAAAAGATAGGCCTACCCTTCTTAGTTTAAGATTTTGTAAAAAATGTAATGGGCCTGATTATATAAAGCGATTTATAGCTACATTTTAGTCTGCAATGCTAGAAACTAGCTGTAAAATGCAGGGTAAAGGCGTGACTTTGATATCTTTGGTTTGTCTCTATGACATTCAGAGATTGCGCTACAACTTTCTATAGCCGAGGCAACAAAAAATTGATTACTTTGCTTGGCAAGTAATGTGTGTTTCTGTCACTAACCATTGAAGTTCAGCAATTGAACAGGCTTTTAAACAACATACTAACTCTAAATCAGTCAGGAGCAAGCCAGGTAGCTATGTTGTTATTATTATTTCTAGGATATAACCCGCCATTTAAGAAATAAATTGTGCTGCATTTGTGACACGCTACAGGCTGGATGGAATGCTTAGCATTTCAACAACACGTTTGTGACACGCTACAGGCTGGATGGAATGCTTAGCATTTCAACAACCATTTTGTGAACGCTATTTACAAAGGCTTGGATGGAATGCTTAGCTATTTCAACAACACGTTTGTGACACGCTACAGGCTGGATGGAATGCTTAGCATTTCAACAACACGTTTGTGACACGCTACAGGCTGGATGGAATGTTTAGCATTTCAACAACACGTTTGTGACACGCTACAGGCTGGATGGAATGCTTAGCATTTCAACAACACGTCAACAACAGCAATTCAACAACATAACTAGATATTTCGCATTTAGGCTGCATAACATTACACGTTAAAATGAACTTAGAATGACATAATAATGAAACAAAAATGCCTTATTAGGCTATACAGTCATTCTACAGTGCTTTTGAATTCACTTTTAAAAACACGAGTTTGGCCAGTCTTTGGTTTGAGGATCATTACAAGCTATGAATGAGCTATGACTGCCTAGTTTGTTAATCAAATCAAATTGTATTTGTAACATGCGCCGAATAAAATAGGTTCACCTTACAATGAAATGCTTTCTTACAAACCCTAACCAACAATGCAGTTAGAAATAATAATAATAATAAAATACCTTTAAAAAAAATAAGGATAAGAAATAAAAGTAACAAATAATTAAAGAGCAGCAGTAAAATAACAAAAGCGTGGCTATATACAGTGGGTACCGGTACAGAGTCAATGTGTGGGGCACCGGTTAGTTGAGGTAATTGAGGTAATATGTACATGTATGTAGAGTTATTAAAGTGACTATGCATAGATAATAACAGAGTAGCAGCAGTGTAAAATGGGGGGGCAATGCAAATATTCTGGGTAGCCATTTGATTAGATGTTCAGGAGTCTTATGGCTTGTGGTTAGAGGCTGTTTAGAAGCCTCTTGGACCTAGACTTGGCGCTCCGGTACCGCGTGTCATGTGGTATCAGAGAGAACAGTCTATGACTAGGGTGGCTGGAGTCTTTGACAATTTTTAGGGCCTTCCTCTGACACCTCCTGGTATAAAGGTCCTGGTTGGCAGGAAGCTTGGCCCCAGTGATGTACTGGGCTGTACGCACTACCCTCTGTAGGGCCTTCAAGTCGGAGGCAGAGCAGTTGCCATATCAGGCAGTGATGCAACCAGCCAGGATGCTCTCAATGGTGCAGCTGTAGATCCTTTTGAGGATCTGAGGATCCATGCAAATCTTTTCAGTCTACTGAGGGGGGATAGGTTTTGTAATGCCCTCTTCTTTGCGCTTGGACCACGTTAGTTTGTTGGTGATGTGGACAAGCTCTCAGCTTGCTCCACTACAGCCCCGTTGATGAAAATGGGGGTGTGCTCAGTCTTCCTTTTCCTGTAGTCCACATTCATCTCCTTTGTCTGGTTCAAGTTGAGGGAGAGGTTGTTGTCCTGGCACCACATGGCCAGGTCTCTGACCTCCTCCCTATAGACTGTGTCGTCATTGTAGGTGATCAGGCCTACCACTATTGTGTCATCTGCAAACTAAATGATGGTGTTGGAGTCATGCCTCGCAATGCAGTCATGAGAACAGGGAGTACAGGGTCCCCCGTGTTGAGGATCAGCGTGGTGGATGTGTTGTTACCTACCTTTACCATCTGAGGGTGGCCCGTCAGGAAGTGCAGGATCCAGTTGCAGAGGGAGGTGTTTAGTCCCAGGGTCCTTAGCTTAGTGATGGGCTTTGAGGGCACTATGGTGTTGAACGCAGAGCTGTAGTCAATGAACAGCATTCCCACATAGGTATTCCTTTTGTCCAGATGGGGAAGGGCAGTGTGGAGTGCAATAAAGATTGTATCATCTGTGGATCTGTCAGGGCGATTTGGAGTGGCTCTAGGGTTTCCGGGAAATTGGTGTTGGTGTGAGCCATGACCAGCCTTTCAAAACACTTCATGGTTACAGATATGAGTGCTACAGGTCATTTAGGCAGGTTACCTTCGTGTTCTTGGGCACAGGGGCTATGGTGGTTTGCTTGAAACATGTTGGTCTTAAAGTCTCAGACAGGGAGAGGTTGAAAATGTCAGTGAAGCTACTTGCCAGTTGGTCAGCGCATGCTCGGAGTACACGTCCTGGTAATCCGTCTGGCCCTGCGGCCTTGTGAATGCTGACCTGTTTAACCTCTTATGGCTGCAGGGACAGCATTGAGTAGCTTGGAAGAAAGGTGCACAGAGGTGCCCATAATAAACTGCCTGCTCCTCAGTCCCAGTTGCTAATATATGCATATTATTATTCGTATTGGATAGAAAACACTCTGAAGTGTCTAAAACTGTTTGAATGATGTCTGTGAGTATAACAGAACTCATATGGCAGGAAAAAACCTGAGAAAAAATCCAAACAGGAAGTGGGAATTCTGAGGTTGGTAGATTTTCAACACAGCCCCTATTGAACAAACAGTGGGATATGGATGAGTTTGCACTTCCTACGGCTTCCACTAGATGTCAACAGTCTGTAGAACCTTGTCTGATGCCTCTACTGTGAGGTGGGGTCGAAGGAGACAGGAAATAGTCAGGTGTACCATGACCTGACCATGCTCTGACCATGCGCGTTCACATGAGAGGGAGCTCTGTTCCATCGCATATCTGAAGTCAATGTAATTCTCCGGTTGGAACGTTACTGAAGATTTATGTTAAAAACATTCTAAAGATTGATTCAATACATCGTTTGACATGTTTCTTCTGACTGTTACGGAACTTTTTGACATTTCGTCAGCTTTTAGTGAACGCGCTTTCTGACTTTGGATTTGTTTACCAAACACGCTAACAAAAATAGCTATTTGGACATAAACGATGGACATTACCGAACAAAACAAACATTTCTTGTGGAAGTGGGATTCCTGGGAGTACATTCCGACGAACATCAGCAAAGGCAAGTGAAGATTTATAATGCTTTTTATGAGTTTTGTTGACTGCACAATTTGACGGGTAACTATATGGCTTGCTTTTGTGGCTGAACGCTGTTCTCAGATTATTGAATATTGTGCTTTTGCCCTAAAGCTTTTTGAAATCTGACACAGCGGTTGCATTAAGAACAACTGTATCTTTAATTCTATGTAAAACATGTATCTTTCATCAAAATCTATGATGAGTATTTATGTTATTTGACGTGGCTCTCTGCAATTTCACCGGATATTTTGGAGGCATTTCTGAACATGGCGCCAATGTAAACTGAGGTTTTTGGATATAAATATGAGCTTTATCGAACAAAACATATATGTATTGTGTAACATGAAGTCCTATGAGTGTCATCTGATGAAGATCATCAAAGGTTAGTGATTAATTTTATCTCTATTTCTACTTTTTGTGACATCTGTCTTTGGCTGGAAAAATGACTGTGTTTTTCTGTGATTTTGCGGTGACCTAACATAATCGTTTGTGGTGCTTTCGCTGTAAAGCCTATTTGAAATCGGACACTTTGGTGGGATTAACAACAAGATTACCTTTTAAAATGGTATAAGATACATGTATGTTTGAGGAATTTTAATTATGAGATTTCTGTTGTTTGAATTTGGCGCCCTGCACTTTCACTGGCTGTTGTCATATTATCCCGTTAACAGGATTGCAGCCATAAGAAGTTAAAGGTCTTACTCACATCGGCTGCGGAGAGCATGATCACACAATCGTCCGGAACAGCTGATGCTCTCATGCATGTTTCAGTATTACTTGCCTCGAAGCGAGCATAGAAGTAATTTAGCTTGTTTGGTATGCTTGTGTCACTGGGAAGCTCTCGGCTGTGCTTCCCTTTGTATTCTGTAATAGTTTCCAAGCCCTGCCACATCCGACGAGCGTTGTCGTCAAAATTTAGTACTGAGAGAGACTTAGTAATTTCTTCAAACAATCATCTTTATTTAATATTGATTAATTATTGCAATAATGAAACTGTCACCCAAACAGTCTTAACTGTTAGGATGAGAGCCACACCAAGAATGAAAACAGACATATTTTATAGGACACTAAAAATGCTTAGTTCCACCCCTCTCAGACAGATCAAAGAGCATCATAAGCCACTTTGGGTTTATCCTGTTATTAACAACACATGGTGTTGTTTTAACCTCCAAGCCCAACTTCTTATGGCTTGGTGGCAGTATTTCGACGTCTGGATGAGAAGCCCAAAGTAAACTGCCTGTACTCAGGTCCAGAAGCTAGGATATGCATATAATTGATAGAAACACTCTGCAGTTTCCAAAACTGTTAAAATAATGTTTGTGAGTATAACAGAACTGATATGGCAGGCAAAAACCTGAGGGTATGTGGGTATTTTCAATTGAATGCCTATAGAGTATCTAATGGGTTAGGACACAGATTGCAGTTCCTATGGCTTCCACTAGATGTCAACAGTCTTTTGATATTGTTTCAGGCTTGTTTTCTGAAAAATGAAGAAGAATGAGACCTTTCTGTCAGTGGACTGTAGAATCATGCAGTGCTGGTTTGCGTGCGCCCTTCGTTGTTTTTCCTTTCTATTGAATACGCTATTGTCCGGTTAAAATATTATTGATTATTTAGACAATTGACAACCTGAGGATTAATTATAAACATCGTTTGACATGTTTCAACAAACTTTATCGGCACTATTAGGATGTATTCGTCTGCATGTTTTGACCGCCTTTGAGCCAGTGGATTACTGAACAAAACGCGCCAACAAAACTGAGTTTTTGGGATATAAAGAGGGACTTTATCGAACAAAACAAACATTTATTGTGTAGCTGGGACTCTTCTGACTGCAACCAGATGAAGATCTTCAAAGGTAAGTGATAAATTGTATTGCTATTTCTGACTTTCGTGACGCCTCTACTTGGTTGGAAAATGTTTGTATGCTTTTGTAAGCGGGGCGCTGTCCTCAGATAATCCCTTTCGCCGTAAAGCCTTTTTGAAATCTGACAAAAGGATCAGGATTAACAAGAAGTTCATATTTAAGCCGATGTATAACACTTGTACACCATATAGATTGGGGGGCACCATAAGCCACTTTGGGTTCATCCTGTGGTCATCTGCCTCGGGTGTTATTTCCCAGATGCAAGGATGAGAACAAACAACAAAATGTTTGTTCTATTACTTCAGGCTATCTCTATCTCGAGTCACACACACACATGTCTCACATGCACAACTAATCGTAGAATGGAATGTGGCTGTTTGCTTTTAAGCACCAAGCCATCTCTTAAACAGTTGCCAGCCCAAGCTTCAAAAGACTCCTCTCACACACAATGCACAACAACACTTAGGCTTTCACTTCCAGCTTATACACTACCGTTCAAAAGTTTGGGGTCACTAATACATGTCCTTGTTTTTTAAATAAAAGCACACTTTTTGTCCATTAAATGTATTTGGCTAAGGTGTATGTAAACTTCTGACTTCAACTGTATATCCTTCACAAGTGATAATATATAATTCAAAAGTGATAGGCTAATATTGTCACCCATCAGACTATTCATGATTTAATGTTGTCTTTACATATACTAAATAATAAATGTATAATATTAGTTTTGATTTAGAATAGACCATTATCATGCAAAAAAATGACATGTAATCTATGCACTTAAATAGCGAATGGAGGACGATGCACTTAATAAAAGCGAATGAAGGACTCTTTTCCCATGATTAATTTTCATGCCAGCCAGGTAGACTATACTCCTGTCGTAAAGTGAAGCATTATGCTTAATATTAGGAAAGTTGATAAATAAAAATAGCTGATGGGATCCTCCTCTTTTTAATAGAGGCCATCAAAACACACCCAATTGCATGGCCTATAGAAATGTTGCGCAACATGAGCTCATGGGCTCCCATGAAGTGTTTGATTAGATTTTTGATAACATTTGCATTGATGTCAGAGTGATTAGAGGGACACTATATTGCTGAGTACCAGGCAGTTGTAAGTTTGGTAGGTTACTAATGACCATCAGCAGCATCAGAGCTTGGAGAAGCCTAAAACACCCATGACTAAACGGTCACGTGGAATTTGACTGCCGTCAAATTCTGACCGCCGGTGTGACAGTAATACGGTCACCGTAACAGCCCTACGGTACACCATGCTTTACATGTTTGACATTAGAGAAGCTTCCATTAAAGAAAACCCTCTGAGTTCGATGAGATAGGTAGCTCTGAATCCATGATATCAAATTAAATCAAATTTTATTGGTCACATACACATATTTAGTAGATGTTATAGCGGGTGTAGCAAAATGCTTGTGTTTCTAGCTCCAACACGGCAGTAATATCTAACAATTCACAACAATACAGCAAAATCTAAAGTAAAATAATGGAGTTAAGGAATATATAAATATTAGGGCGTGCAATGTCGGATTGGCATTGACTAAAATACAGTAGAATAGAATACAGTATATACATATGAAATGAGTAAAGCAGTATGTGAACATTATTAAAGTGACTTGTGTTCCATTATTAAGAGTTAGAAGCAGAGCTGCCATGTCTGTCGGCAGAGGTTGAAAAGCCATAACACATATGTTTTCTCAACAACAGGTTATGGTCAATAATATCAAAGGCTGCACTGAAATCTAACAGTACAGTTCCAACGGTCTTCTTATTATCAATTCCTTTCAACCAATCATCAGTCATTTGTGTCTTGGGTAGCGGAATGACTTTGCCTTCCCTCCAGGCCTGAGGACTAGGCTCAGATTAAAGATATGACAGATAGGAGTGGCTATAGAGTCAGCTACCATCCTCAGTTGCTTTCCATCTAAGTTGTCTATGCCAATGTCAATAATTTTTCCACCTCTCCCACACTAACTTTACACAATTCAAACCTGCAATGCTTTTCTTTCATTATTTGTTTTTTATACATGAGTACAATGGCTCAATGTTCATTTGTTGGCATTTCATGCCTAAGTTGGTGTCACGTTCCTGACCTGTTTTCTGTTAGTTTTTGTATGTGTTAGCTGGTCAGGACGTGAGTTTGGGTGGGCAGTCTATGTTTTCTGTTTCTATGTTGGTTTGGGTACCTAATATGGTTCTCAATTAGAGGCAGGTGGTTTTCATCTCCTCTGATTGAGAATCATATTAAGGTAGGTGGGGTCACATTGTTTGTTTGTGGGTGGTTGTCTCCTGTGTTAGTGTCTGTCTATGTTGCACCATACGGGACTGTTTCGGTTTGTTTGTTCATTTTGTTCGTTCGGTTTTTATGTAGTCATTTCCCTGTTCGTGCGTTCTTCGTGTTACATGTAAGTTCTTACGTCCAGGTTTGTCTACATTCGTTTTGTTATTTTGTTAGTTAATTCAAGTATAGTTCGTTTTTTGTCTTCGTTGTTTTGTCGTGTCTAAATAAATATCATGTCTAACTATCACGCTGCGTCTTGGTTCAATCCATGCTCCTCCTCTTCGGATGAAGAGGAAGAGGAGAACCGTTACAGAACCACCCACCACACCAGAACCAAGCAGCGTAATTTCGAGCAGCGGCCAAGTATACAGGACTCGTGGACTTGGGAGGAAGTATTGGAGGGAAAAGGACACTGGGCGCACATTGGGGAATATCGCCGCGCTCGTGAGGAGATGGAGGCAGCGAGAGCCCAACAGCGGTGGTATGAGGAGGCAGCAAGGAGACGTGGCTGGAAGCCCCGGAAGAAACCCAAAAATGTCTTGGGGGGGGCCTAAGAGGTAGTGGGCCAAGGGCAGGTAGGAGACCTGCGCCCACTTCCCAGGCTTACCGTGGAGAGCGGGAGTACGGGCAGACACCGTGTTACGCAGTAGAGCGCACGGTGTCTCCTGTACGTGTGCATAGCCCGGTGCGGGTTATTCCACCTCCCGCACTGGTAGGGCTAGATTGGGCATTGAGCCAGGTGTCATGAGGCCGGCTCAACGCGTCTGGTCTCCAGTGCGTCTTCTCGGCCGGCATTCATGGCACCAGCCTTACGCATGGTGTCCCGGTTCGCCTACATAGCCGGTGCGGGTTATTCCACCTCCCCGCACTGGTCGGGCGACGGGGAGTATTCAGCCAGGTAAGGTTGGGCAGGCTCAATTGCTCAAGGGAGCCAGTACGCCTGCACGGTCCGGTATTTCCGGCGGCTACCTCCCGCCCCAGCCCAGTACCACCAGTGCTACACCACGCACCAGGCTTCCAGTGCGTTTTCAGAGCCCTGTTCCTCCTCCACGCACTCTTCCTATGGTGCGTGTCTCCAGCCCAGTGCTCCAGTTCCGGCACCACGCACTAAGCACCTGTGCGTCTCCAGAGCCCTGTACACACTGTTCCTTTTCCCCGTACTCGTCCTGATGTGCGTGCCCGCAGCCCGGTGCCACCAGTGCCGGTACCACGCACCAGGCAAATAGTACGCTTTGAGAGTCCAGTGTGCCTTGTCCCTGCCTCCCCGCACTAGCATGAAGGTGCGTGTCCTTAGCCCGGTGCCTCCAGTTCCGGCACAACGCACCAGGTTACAAGTGCGCCTTATCCGGCAGAGCCATCCGTTCCCAGCGCCATCTGAGCCATCCGTCTCCCCAGCGCCATCTGAGCCATCCGTCTCCCCAGCGCCATCTGAGCCATCCGTCTCCCCAGCGCCATCTGAGCCACTCCGTCTCCCCAGCGCCATCTGAGCCATCCGTCTCCCCAGCGCCCATTGAGCCATCCGTCTCCCAGCGCCGTCTGAGCCATCCGTCTGTCCCGAGCTATTAGAGCCGCCGCGTCTGTCCCCGAGCCGTCAGAGCCGATAGTCAGTCAGGAGCCGCTAGAGCCATTCGTCAGACAGGATCTGCCAAGATCCGCCAACCAGACAGGATCTGCCAGAGCCGTACTACAGACAGGATCTCGCCAGAGCCGCCAACCAGACAGGATCTGCCAGAGCCGCCAACCAGACAGGATCTGCCAGAGCCGCCAACCAGACAGGATCTGCCAGAGCCGCCAACCAGACAGGATCTGCCAGAGCCGCCAGTGAGCCATGAGCGTCCAGAGCCGCAGTGAGCCATGAGCGTCAGGCCGTCAGCCAGCCATGAGCGTCCAGAGCGTCAGCCAGCCATGCGTCCGAGCCGTCAGCGCAGCCATGAGCGTCCAGAGCCGTCAGCCAGCCCTGAGCGTCCAGAGCCGTCAGCCAGCCATGAGCGTCCAGAGCCGTCAGCCAGCCATGAGCGTCCAGAGCCGTCTGCCAGCCCGGAGCCTGCCAGTATCCGGAACTGCCCCTCAGTCCAGAGCTGCTTTCAGTCCGGAGTTGCCCCTCTATCCTGAGCTATCTCTCTTCCTGACTACCTCTCTATCCTGAGCTACCTCTCTATCTCGACCTACCTCGCTGTCCTGAGCTACCTTGTCCGGAGCTGTCCTCTTATCTTGGTGTTGCCCTTATATTAGGTGGGGGAAAAAGAGGGTGGTCATTCTAAGGGGGAGATGTAAGCTGGGATTGACTATGGTGGGGTGGGGACCTCGCCCTGAGCCTGAGCCACCACCGTGGTCAGATGCCCACCCAGACCCTCCCCTAGACTTTTGGTGGTGCGTTCGGAGTACGCACCTTGAGGGGGGGGTTATGTCACGTTCCTGACCTGTTTTCTGTTAGTTTTTGTATGTGTTAGCTGGTCAGGACGTGAGTTTGGGTGGGCAGTCTATGTTTTCTGTTTCTATGTTGGTTTGGGTACCTAATATGGTTCTCAATTAGAGGCAGGTGGTTTTCATCTCCTCTGATTGAGAATCATATTAAGGTAGGTGGGGTCATATTGTTTGTTTGTGGGTGGTTGTCTCCTGTGTTAGTGTCTGTCTATGTTGCACCATATGGTACTGTTTCGGTTTGTTTGTTCATTTTGTTCTTTCGGTTTTTATGTAGTCATTTCCCTGTTCGTGCGTTCTTCGTGTTACATGTAAGTTCTTACGTCCAGGTTTGTCTACATTCGTTTTGTTATTTTGTTAGTTAATTCAAGTATAGTTCGTTTTTTGTCTTCGTTGTTTTGTCGTGTCTAAATAAATATCATGTCTAAGTATCACGCTGCGTCTTGGTTCAATCCATGCTCCTCCTCTTCGGATGAAGAGGAAGAGGAGAACCGTTACAGTTGGCCAACTTTTCCAATTAAGTAATAATTAAAATATTTGTCAAAATCAAACGGTTTTGTGATGAATAAGCCATCTGATTAAATGAAAGTTTGTGTTTCTGCCCATAATTGCATTTAAAGTACTCCACGTCTTTTTCCATCATTATTTATATCATTGATCTTGGCTTCATAATACAGTTTATTCTTCTTTTGTTGAGTTTAGTCACATCATTTCAAAATTTTCAGTAAGTCATCCAGTCAGATGTGCAGCCAGACCTATTAGCAACTCATTTTTCCCCATCTCTTTAAGCCATACCGTTTTTCAATGCCTCATCAATCCATGGAGCCTTAACAGTTCTAACAGTCAGTTTCTTAACAGGTGCATGTTTATCAATAATTGGAAGAAGCAATTTCATAAATTAATCAAGCGCAGTGTCTTTATGCTCCTTATTAATCACATCAGACCAACAAATATGTTTAACATCCTCCACATAAGAGGCACAGCAACATCTTTTGTATGATCTATTATTCACTATTTCAGGCCCAGCTTTTGGAACTTTGCCTTTCCTGGATATAGCCACTATATTGTGATCACTGGACAGATAATACCGGTCCGCGCAACCGATGACAACTGCGTCGCGGGATCCAAACTCAAAAGCTAGCTAATAACCAACATTTTCAAAAGACTTTCAAAACTTCCCAAAACAACAAACCGAGCTCTCCCTGACAGGGAGTGACAAAGAGAGAGAGAGAGAGAGAGGGGCTCCGTCTGGAATACATTATTCAAATTCCACAAGGCTGGATATCTAATGATGTTGGCTTTAATAATTTTTGATAAGGTGCCATACGTGTAATGTTTAGGGTCATGAAGATGGGAAATTATAATAACATGTTTCTACCATTTTAAAGCAGTGCACACAATTATTCTGTATTTGCTGGATGGGCAGGATTTTGTTTTTGCCCGGTGGAGGAGACACATGTGKATAGACATGTTGTTGATGTCACAAGGGACAACATAATAAAGACAATCCAGGAACACATCCTACTTGGTGAAATCATGGCATGCGTCTCTCTGTGTGATAAAGCAATCATAGTAAACATCAGGAGGAATTACAAGCAGATAATCACATGACACCACACACACACAGGCACAGACACACAGGCACAAGCACACACACAAACACACATGCACACACACACACAGGCCCAGGCACGAAAGGCCTCCAAGGATGACAGTAGCAATCTGCACAGTGTGCACACACACCACCTGTGTCGTGTGTTGATGAGTGTGTCAGCTGAGATCAGTGTATCCTGTTCTGTCTGGCCCTCTGAGGTTGACTTCTCTCACTCTGGTCTATAACACTCTAGCACCAGGAGACTCTGCAACATAGTTGCGAGAGAAGATAATGGGAAAGAGGGGGGAGAGAGGGGGGAGAGAGAAGAAGGACWGCAAACACCCTAGCACCAGGAGACATTGCAACAAATCAAATCAAACTGTATTTGACACAAGTGCCGAATAAACAGGTGTAGACCTTACATTGAAATGCTTACTTACAAGCTCTTTCCCAACGATGCAGAGATAAAAATAAGAGTAAAAACACAAGATAAATAAAAACATGCAAGAATCAAGCTATTCAGGGAGTACCAATAGTACGAGGTAGATGAGGTAGGTATGTACATTTACGCAGGGGTAAAGTGAATAGTCGTCATGGTAGACATAAGAGTAAAAAACAAAGTAGCAGCAGTGTTAATGATGAGTCTAACTGTACATGTGTGAAAGTGTGTGTGTCTGTGCGTGCGTGCCTTGTATGAGGCTATATTTGTTGCACCCGTTAGTGAGAGTGCTGTACCAATTTAACTGAAATGTGATAGTAGTTCCCCATCAATTTCATGTGTGTAGGGTACAGACCAGAGCGGCAGCAAGTCTCAAACCTTTAATGGTTGAGTGATTAGCCATGTCCTTTTGATCGGTTTTGCCCTGCACTCACTGCCAGTTTAGAAGCCTTTGTTAAGGCCTCTACAAGTGCTAGTAAAATAAAACACCAACTATTAATTGGTATGCTGTAGTATATAACTACATACTCACTGTTAGCGATTGCCGTAATTTTTATTACAATAGAATTCAACAAAAAAGTGTTGTTTTGCTGTATTTTTACTGCAGCATTCTGTAAATCATGGTGCAGTGTAGTAAGATGTTGTGGGAGGGGAAAGAATTACTGGCTGGTTAACATATTTTGAGGCATGCCTTGGAAATGGATGTATTTGTTGCACCCATCAGTGAGAATGCTGTACCAATTTAACTGATATGTGGTGCCGTAATAATGGAATGTATATAGGGGACAGATCAGAGTCACAGTAAGTCTTATACCTTTACTTATTGAGTGGTTTGCCCTATCATCTTGGAAGTCTTTGTTAAGGCCTCTAGAATTGCAAGTGATATAAAACACCAACTATTCATTAAAATGCTGCAAACTTGCTTGCAACAATCACATGTAATTACAGTAAGATACTAGTATTATGATTACAGTAGCATGTTCTTTCTTACAGTATAGTAGGCTAATTTTATAATACTGTATCATTGCTCTGATATTACAGGAACTTACAGGAAGCTGGTGGCAAGTTACTATGAATATTACAGTAAAATACAGGACACTAGCCAAAGACGGGTAAAGATACATCAAAAGGTATCTTGTTACAAGTACAAAAATATCTTGAAGACTTAACTACATCAACATTCTCAGTAATGGTTAGAAAAACATTTTACTTCATATGAGTCAACATGGGCAAGCATCCCTGTGGAACGCATTCAACACCTTGTAGAGTCCATGCCCCGACAAATTAAGGCTGTTCTCAAAGAGGGGGGTGCAACTCAATATAAGGAAGGTGTTCATAATGTTTTGTAAACCAAACATTAGGAAACCTTCCTAATATTAAGTTGCACCCCCCCCCCCCCCCCCCAGCCCCCCCCCACCCCCCCCCCACCCCCCCCCCCCCCCCCCTTTCTAAGAACAGCCTCAATTTCCTGGGCATTGACTTAACAAGTGACATCAATAAGGGATCATAGCTTCACCTGTCATGGAAAGAGCAGGTGTCTTAATAAGAGTCGACCGTTTATGATTTTTCAACGCCGGATACCGATACCGATTATTGGAGGACAAAAAAAAGCTGATACCGGATTAATCGGCCGATTTATAAAAAAATAAAAAAAATAATGTTTTATATATATTATATATATATATCATATCACACACACATTTTTGTAATATATGACAATTGCAACAATACTGAATGACAATGAACACTTTTATTTTAACTTAATATAATACTTAAAACACACACACACAGCTCTGAGTGACAATGATACTGAAGAGTCTGCTTAGGAGACAAATACTCTCAACTGTTTGAATAAAAATAGAGTTTAAGTTACTGCGATGAATGTTGAAACAAAAACTGTCATTTCTATATGCAGGAAATCCTATTTTAATAATGGGCATGGTAGAATTGACGCCAAGGCGTCGAGTCATAATGTCCATGACACCTTCGAGGCAAAATCTGAAAAGCGGTTCCTTCATTATTCTCATAGGTTATTTTTAGATTCACTTAAAATAAGGTCTGTGTTTCGTGTAGGCTTACACCCCTTGCCATTTTATAACTGTGTAGATATCCATAGGACAAGGTAACTCAATATTGGCTAAATATAAGCGAAGATTATTTTTTTTTGTAGAGTGGATTTATAAACATGTTGACAAACGTTACCTTATCCTTTGAGATTTACACGGGTATCAAAACGTTGAGGCGGTTTAAGCCTCACGAAAACAGAACCTTATTTGAAGTAGATCAATACATTCTCTATGGAAGACATGAACGTAAAATAACGAAGAACCCCTTTCAATTTCAGCCGCAAGTTATATCAGGAATTATAACGCGTCGACTATTTCTCTCTAAACCATATACCTTTGACTAATCCGGAAACTATCACCTCGAAAACAAAACGTTTATTCCGTTCCGTATTTATCTAACGGGTGGCATCCATGAGTCTAAATATTCCTGTTACATTGCACAACCTCAATGTTATGTCATAATACGTAAAATTCTGGCAAATTAGTTCGCAAAGAGCCAGGCGGCCCAAACTGTTGCATATACCCTGACTCTGCGTGCAATGAACGCAAGAGAAATGACACAATTTCACCTGGTTAATATTGCCGCTAACCTGGAATTTCTTTTAGCTAAATATGCAGGTTTAAAAATATATACTTGTGTTTTGATTTTAAGAAAGGCATTGATGTTTATGGTTAAGTACACATTGGAGCAATGACAGTCATTGATTGATTGTTTTTTATAAGATAAGTTTAATGCTAGCTAGCAATTTACCTTAGCTTACTGCATTCGCGGCACAGGCAGYCTCCTTGTGGAGTGCAATGTAATCAGTGTTAGAGCATTGGACTAGTTAACTGTAAGGTTGCAAGATTGGATCCCCCGAGCTGACAAGGTTAAAAATCTGTCGTTCTGCCCCTTTTTTTTCTTCTTTTTTTTTWATCGGCAAATCGGCGCCCAAAAATAGCGATWTCCGATTGTTATGAAAACTTGAAATCGGCCCCGATTAATCGGCCATTCCGGTTAATCGGTCGACCTCTAGTCCTTAATGCTTTGTACACTCAGTGTGTGTATATACATTACCGTTCAAAAGTTTGTGGTCACTTAGAAATGCCCTTGTTTTTGAAAGAAAAGAAAAAAAATTGTCCATTAAAACCAACATCAAATTGATCAGAAATACAGTGTAGACATTGTTAATTTTGTAAATTACTATTGTAGCTGGAAATGGCTGATTTTTTATGGAATATCTGCATAGGCGTACAGAGGCCCATTATCAGCAACCATCACTCCTGTGTTCCAATGGCACGTTGTGTTAGCTAATTCAACTTTATCATTTTAAAAGGCTAATTGATCATTATAAAACCCTTTTGTAATTATGTTAGCACACCTGAAAACTGTTGTTCTGATTAAAGAAGCAATAAAACTGGCCTTCTTTAGACTCGTTGAGTATCTGGAGCATCAGCATTTGTGGGTTTCCTGGCTCAAAATGACCAGGAAAAAATTACTTTCTTCTGAAACTCACCAGTCTTTTCTTGTTCTGAGAAGGCTATTCCATTCAAGAAATTGCCAAGAAACTGAAGATCTCGTACAACGCTGTGTGCTACACCCTTCACAGAACAGCGCAAACTGCCTCTAACCAGAATAGAAAGAGGAGTGGGAGGCCCCGGTGCACAACTGAGCAAGAGGACAAGTACATTAGAGTGTCTAGTTCGAGAAACAGACACCTCACAAGTCCTCAACTGGCAGCTTCATTAAATAGTACCCGCAAAACACCAGTCTCATTGTCAACAGTGAAGAGGCAACTCCGGGATGCAGGCCTTCTAGGCCATCCCGGAGCCATCCCGGAGTCACCTCTTCACTGGTGACGTTGAGACTGGTGTTTTGCGGGTACTATTAATGAAGCTGCCAGTTGAGGACTTGTGAGACATATATATATATATATAAATATATATATATATGAAATTCTGGACTCTGACATTGCCCGTTCTGATATTTCTTGTTTTATTTATTTACACAAACTATTTAGATTATGTTCATATTGTTTTGTATTTCTAGGTATTATTACGCCAATGTTGGAGCTAGAAACACAAGCATTTCGCTGCACTTGCAAAAACATCTGCAATTATGTGTACATGACCAATAAACTTTGATTTGATTTGATTAGTGATGTACTGGGCTGTCCGCACTACACTTTGTAGAGCCTTGCGGTTGAGCAGTGGTGTAAAGTACTTAAGTAAAAATACCTTAAAGTACTAATTAAGTAGTTTTTGGGGGTGTCTATACTTTCATTTACTATTAATATTTTTTTTAAACTTTTACTTCACTACATTCCGAAAGAAAATATGGTACTTTTTACTTTGTACTTTTACTTTTGATACTTATGTATATTTTAGCAATTACATTTACTTTTGATACTTAAGTATATTTAAAACCAAATACCTTTAGACTTTTACTCAAGTAGTATTTTACTGGGCGACATCCACCCTTACTTGAGTAACTTTCTATTAAGGTATGTATACTTTTACTCAAGCATGACAATTTGTTATTTTTTCCACCACTGCGGTTAAGGGCAGTGAAGTTGCCGTACCAGGCGGTGATGCAAGATGCTTCGATGGTGCAGCTGTAGAACTTCTTGAGGTCTGAGGGCCCATGCCAAATCTCTTCAGCCTCCTGTGGTGATAGGTGTTACAGTTTTTTTGGATTGCTTACACACTAAAATTAAAAGTAGTACACAATTAACAAACCTTACACTCAAGAAGCAAAACATCAGCCCATATTTGCACAACTATAAGCACATTGTCAACCTCACACTTGTTGCAAAACTCTACACACAGTGATTTGCAAAACACTAAACACACTTAACATACATTACACACAAAAATCTATCATGAAGTCACGTCCTTGCAATACCAAAGCACTGACTGTCAAATTACCACACCGTCCAACCAATTGGTTCAACACAGTCATCAGGTGTGCAAACACTTGTTTGCTTAATTGTAGACACACCAATCAGGTGTATAAGCACTATAAAAAGCAGCAGGTGAGTTCATCGGTCTTTCAAGCACAATGGAAGAGTCAGAGAAAGAGTAAGACGAGGAGGAGGAGGAAGACGAGGAGAACGAGGAGCACGAGGAGGAGGACGAGGAGATCGAGGAGGACGAGAGGACAAGGAGGACGAGGAGAACGAGGAGGAGGACGAGGAGGGGAAGACGAGAGGAGGAGGAGGAGGAAGGGGAGGAGGAGATGAGGAGGAAAGGGAGGAAGAGGAAGACAAGAAGGTGCTCAAAGAGGACCGAATCTGACAAATGAGATCCGCGCAACACTGGTTGACCACGTTGTCAACCACGGCCTGATGCTGAGGGAGGCTGGACTGCGAGTACAGCCAAATCTAAGCCGATATACAGTGGCAAGTGTGATGAGAACATTTCGACTGGAAATTAGGTATTGTAAAAATATCATAATATCAAAAACATCTGCACGGTTTCAGTAACTGCTTACAGTACTGTATTCTATGCACTATCAGCACTTCTGTTACCTTTTCCTGTGAAATTACTGTACTATTGTATACTGGGGTTTTTTCTACATAGGATGAGAGGGTCAGGGACGACAAGGGGGAAGGCCTCCTATGTTCACAGAACAGCAAGAGAGGAGATAGTAAACATGGTTTGGGCCAACAATGCTATAACACTCAAGCAGCTCCAAGCTAACATTGTCAATAACCACGCCATTTTCAACGATATCCATCAGGTCTCAACATCAACACTGGCACGCATCTAAAAAAAAAACATATTCAAATGAAGCAAATTTATCGAGTGCCTTTCGAGCACAATTCCGAAAGGGTGAAACGACTGCGGCATGATTATGCAGAGGTATGTATTCACTTTAGCAGTGTGATCTTGCATACTGTCTCATAATCTTTTACTGTACTGTAATATGTATACTAGATCTACACTGAACTACAACATTTTGCCTGACACTGTTTTTCAGAGAGTTTTACGAATGGATGGAGAGGAGATCCAGCATGAGTTCATTTACGTAGATGAGGCTGGGTTCAACTGACGAGAACACGAAGGAGGGGAAGAAACATCCAGTTGCCACTTATTGGGTGTGCCGAGTCGCGGCGGCCGCCGTTTAAGCCTTTGCTGATATATTGAGTTTGCAGTTTATTGGTGCATTGGCCAGAGTAAGAAGTGTGTGTTGTAAGGCCATATGGGCAATGGCGGTGGAGGACCCCATCAGGCTATAGTCAATGTCCGGCAAATCTTGGGGGGACGCTAATATAACACTCTGGTGCACAGTCCTACTTACAGGCTCAGGTTTCATGTTGGGGTCTCTCACACCTGGCTGCCATCGACCCGAATCGATGGCCCTTATCATATACACAGCACCATACTTACATCTCCTTGGCGACCAACATTTGCACCTGGCGAGACGTATAATGAGTAGACAAATCAAGCGAAACCTCGCCGATATCAGGAGAACAAAATATTGCAATGTTATACATTGCTTGTCTTTCCACGCTCTGGTCTCTGGTTCCACGGAAAACTGGTCTCTCGAGGCAACATCCAGATTTTCCTAGGTCCTTACATAAGTCTTCCGACCATCCAGCCTCTCACATTTCCTCACACGCTCAGCACTATATTGGAAAACCGTCAATGGTTCTTGTCTACGGAGGCTCAACTGGCTCTGTGTCGACATGGTATATGCATTTCTCGCGTCAAACACAGGCTTGAGGTTCACGCAAAAAACAGTGTAGGCAAAATTGTGTTTCAGGTAGATCTAGTATACCTCACTATTTAAGCTCAAGCCGATGTGTAAGGAAGGAATTATGAGACAGTATCGCCGAAGATGTACAGCAGTAGTCGGTAAAGTGAATGCAGCATAACTGCAAGGAGCGCTGCATTCGATCATTCACTGAGACGTTCTATCTCCAAGTGTGTTCACTTGCTCTTATGCACAAGATATGCCTTGCTGCTGATGATGAAGTCTTGGCAGATCGCAGCTAGCGAAGGAGTATCATGATGTCAATGTGTATATATTTAAAAATTATTTTATAATATAGTGAATGCGTAGAACTTATCATTAGACTCGTAAAGTTGGACGTTTGATCTCACATTGTAATTGGATGATATCGGTAGACTGTCAGGGTAGCTATTTTGGACGGGGCACGTGTGGTAGTAAGATAAATGGAGGAGTGGAGCATGAGGAGAGTAGTTAGTCTTAGAGTATAGTGTAAACGTGAGTGTGTTCATCATGGTAACAAAAGTGGTGGTCTTCATTGTAATAAAAGAAGTGATCAGTTTTTTACACTAATGAGTGGTTGTATATCATTTGCAAAGGATGTCGTAGTGTTTTGCTACATTGGTGTGTGGTTGCTGTGAATTGTGTGTAGTGTTTTTTAAAACACGCGCCTGTGTTTTGAAAGATCAGATAAGGCTTAAGCAATCAAAAAAAATGCTAATTAGCATGAGTATGCTGTACAAGAGTAAGAATGATAAATGACTCAAGGAATGTGAATAAAGAATCGCTAAATTGAGCATTAGTGTGCCGAGTGCGCTTGCGAAGGCTTCCACTGAAAACGTGGCAGCTCGTACTTGTGTTTGGATTGCAAACCACACTGAGCCTGTCACCTTGTGTTATGGAGAGAGGAGAGAATTAGGTAAGAGGATGGAGGAAAAAGGAAGAGAGAGAAACTAAACGATCGTATAAATACCGGATAGCACAGTGTAGAATTGAAAACCATAGTAACAAGGGAGATGTAGGCGAGGATCTCTGAGAATAAGCAGATCGGAGCAATAACGCAACAGATCCTATTGCTAACCACGGGTAGCACATTATCAGGAGCGGATACTTTCAGACATAGCCGAGTAGGAGAGGACGCGCAGATGCAGAGAGATGAGAGAGGGAGGAAGGCACGCAGGACCGAAGAGAGCATGCGAGAGCGAGAGCTGAGCCGAAAAGGACGCAGAGTGAAGTAGAGGAAGGCAGGAGAGTAGAGAGGTAGAGAGAAGACGAGAGAAGAGGAGAGAGACTCGGCTGAATATTATACCACCCAGGTGGACTCGTTACTAGGACACTCTTTAAACGGGTACCAGTTGATTATGGAAGCCCACACTCTCTTAGGTACTTTGTGCCCTTTGGCTCGTACCCTTCCACTCGACACGTACTCCTCACACCCGTCCGCTCTGACTAAGATCGCGGAGTCAGAGGGAGAAAGAGAGAGACGGGGGGAGAGCCAAAGAAGCACTAACACTTTACCACCTGGAGCAACAGCAAAGAAGAGAGATGGAGACAGCGAGAGAAACAGACAGAGAGGGAGATTAGAACTGCTTATCTTTTTTGCACTTGTTAATTCCTTTTCTGTCTTACTTTCAACAACCCCCTCTTGCTTCTCTTCATAATTTCAAAATGCCATCAGGATTAGAATGTTATGGTGTGGTTTTTGTTCTAACAGGGAACAGAGAGAGAGACAAACAGAGGTAACTAACGTGTATTTCGTGTGGAACCGAATGTTCATCTGGATTAACGGGCATGTGTGCAACCATGCAAGTCTTTGTGCGGTGTGTGTGTGGTGTGTGTGTGGTTGTGTGTGTGCGTGCGCTGTGTGTGTGTGTGTGTTGTGTGTGTGTGTGGTGTGTGTGTGTGTGTTGGTTGTGTGGTGCGTGCGTGCGTGCTGGTGCGTGCGTGTGCGTGCGTGCGTGCGTGCGTGCGTCTGTGTGTGTGCACGCACACGCATGCATGTGTGCTTTGTATGTGTGTGTGTGTGTGTGTCCAGCTCATTGATTTCCACTCACACTGTGTGTGTAGTTAATAGACCCAAAGCTTCCTTCTATACACTCCAGTAGACACAGTGATTACTCTGAGAAAACAAGGATGAGTGTCTCTCCTCTCCTTTCCTCTCCTCTCCTTTCCTATACTCTCCTATTGTTCCCCTCCTTCTCTGCTGTCCACCCCTCCTTTCTCCTCTCCCATGACTGATTGATGCAGCAGTACTGTCTTGTTGGTTCGTGTCCGAAATTTGGCATAGTGTGTGTACTAATCGTACTAAAGTCTATTTACAATGTACAGTTGATTCGAAAAGGTGAAGAAAAAAAACACCTTTATAATAAAGTATTTTCAGGCTAACAATAAAATGCAATTCCTAATTTGATGAGTAGACTAAGCATCGGATAATATTTGGTAACAGTACACTTTTGGAAAAAAGGGTTACAAAAAAGTTTTTGGGCGGAGGGATAGGGTTCTACCAAGAACCGTTTGGACCTGAAGATCCCTTTTGGAAGACAAGGGTTCTTTGTAAGGCAAAGGGTTATACCTAGAACCTTTAACATCATATGAACCGTTTTTGGAGTAAAGGGATCTTTGATAATTCTTTGGAAGGCAAGAAGAGTTCTACATAGAACCATATTTCATTATTCCCAGAATGCTCTACTGTAGAGTGATTTTCAGAATTGTTTMTTTTWATATATGTGTTTTTTCCTGTACATTTATTGGTTGATGGATGTTATGCTACAAGAAGACATGAACTCAGCACAAAAAGAAACGTCCTCTCACTGTCAACTGCGTTTATTTTCAGCAAACTTAACATGTGTAAATATTTGTGTGAACATAACAAGATTCAACAACTGAGACATAAACTGAACAAGTTCCACAGACATGACTAACAGAAATTGAATAATGTGTCCCTGAACAAAGGGGAGGGGTCAAAAGTAACAGTCTGTATCTGGTGTGGCCACCAGCTGCATTAAGTAGCCTCCTCATGGACTGAACCAGATTTGCCAGTTCTTGCTGTGAGATGTTAACCCATTCTTCCACCAAGGCACCTGCAAGTTCCCAGACATTTCTGGGGGGAATGGCCCTAGCCCTCACTCTCCAAACCAACAGGTCCCAGACATGCTCAATGGGATTGAGATCCGGGCTCTTCGCTGGCCATGGCAGAACACMGACTTTCCTGTCTTGCAGGAAATCACACACAGAACGAGCAGTATGGCTGGTGGCATTGTCATGCTGGATGGTCATGTCAGGATGAGCCTGCAGGAAGGCAACCAACATGAGTGAGGAGGATGTCTTCCCTGTAATGCACAGCGTTAAGATTGCCTGCAATGACGACAAGCTCAGTCCGTTGATGCTGTGACACACCGCCCCAGACCATGAAGGACCCTCCACCTCCAAATAAATCCCGCTCCAGAGTACCGGCCTCAGTGTAACGCTCATTCCTTCGACGATAAACGCGAATCCGACCATCACCCCTGGTGAGACAAAACCGCGACTCGTCAGRGAAGAGCACTTTTTGCCAGTCCTGTCTGGTCCAGTGACGGTGGGTTTGTGCCCATAAGCGACTTTGTTGCCGGTGATGTCTGGTGAGGACCTGCCTTACAACAGGCCCACAAGCCCTCAGTCCAGCCTCTCTCAGCCTATTATCATACACTGATTTCCAAGTCTGTGTCCACGTATCAAAACTCATTATTCTTCCTTGTTTCGGAAGAAACAAGCCTGAAACCTTGAAAAAAGACTACTGACACCCAGTGGAAGCCATAGGAATTGCATACTGGGAGCTAGATTACATTTTTTCCCTATACGTTCCATTGGAATAGCATTGGCTCTCAAAAAAAAAAATCTGGTTGGTTTGTCTTTGGATTTTCTCCTACCATATCTATTGTGTTATAGTCTCCTACATTATTTTWACATTTCTACAAATGTTATCTGCAGAGTTAGCTCCAGGTAAATGTTGCAATTGTTCAGCCATTCCTGGACCTGTGACCAAAAASAAGCTACAAATGGACAGTACTAAAATAAAATGATCTAATGACTCTGTCTCTTCGCAGCAAAATCTGCAGAGCTGGGAAGGTTGTATCCCCATATATATYACATTATATTGGTTGCAAGAATTTTGTATAATGATTTCAATTGAAAAATGTTACGTTTTGCGCATCAGTTCATAAACCATGTGCCATGGAATTGGTACATCGAAAATCTATTCCCAACTATTTTGCAATCTGTATGGAACAACTCTCAATCTTATTGGTCCTGAAATGAAACTGCTACACTTTTTTTATTCATCACAATTTTCTTTAACAAAGGTTGGTCTTTAATGCAGGGCTGACAGAAGTACCTTACTTTTTCAACCTTCCACTTGCCTCTTCCATTTTTGCGGTAATGCTACAATTAGTTGGTTGAAATTTTGGGTGGAGCAGACATTTCCATATATTTCTGTTAGCTGCATGTGTGACATAACTCCACTAGTCCTATTTATGATATACTTAACAAAGATTCTACCTTTTTTTATCAATTAGTATATTTGATTTTAACCACCATATTTGTTGTATTATTTGTTCTGACTTTTCTAGTGGATTAAACTGAAATTGCAATCGACATTCTATGGCTTGTTTTAAAAATAGCGATATTTTGGAGATTTTATTTCATTTTCAAATAATCGAGAGTTGAGAGGTTGTAATCTGAATAAAAGGGGAAAAGGCCATTCTGTCATGGTTCCATCTGTCACCAGAGGGCGGCAGAGACCATTATAGAGAAAATTATGACACTGAGGTGTGTTCTAGTACTCCTTATGATTTCCCCTTTAAAAGAGGTCTGTTTTCGGTTTCTCTTTGCAGAAGCTTGAATTGAATACCGTGTGCGGTCGTTTCCTGAATGAGTTTGAGACTTAGAGTTTGTTGGTTCTTCAAGTGTACTGTGATCCTGCAGCTAACGTTTCTTAGTAAAGTATTATGTTTATCCTTAACACTGATTTCTCGTCTGGTATCTTCTCTGCACCTGGGTCCAACCTCACCACGTCACAGCAAGCTTCTGCCTAAACATGGACCCAGTAGATATAACCCAGATCAAGAATGTTGTAACCCACCAAAGAGAACTGCTGATTTGTTCTTGCGGTCATATTTTATCAAATGTTTTTTAAAGTCAGCTATGAATATCAGGCCTGGTTTCCCAGATTTTTCATAGTGTTCTATTGTTTCCAGTACTTGTAGATGTAAGACAATGGTTGTCTATCAATGATCCAAAACCAATTTGAAGAATTTTGAAAAGAATAATGAGGCAAATGTTGTACAATCCATGTGTGGAAAGCTCTTAGAGACTTACTGAGAAAGACTCAGAGCTGTATTCACTGCCAACGACTTGGCTCAGGGGTGTGAGTACTTATGTAAATTAGATATTTATCCATTTCATTTTCAATAAATTTGATAACATTTCTTGTTATCACTTGGTCATCTTCTTTTGTGTTTTCATGTTTTATGTGTGTGTGCTGTGTCTTTGTGTGTAGAGAACTCACTTCCAGCAACTCACTGCCTTCCTGAAGACAAACAATGTATACGAAACACTTCAGTCTGGTTTTAGACCCCATCATAGCACTGAGACTGCACTTGTGAAGGTGGTAAATTACCTTTTAATGGCATCAGACCGAGGTTCTGCATCTGTCCTCGTGCTCCTAGACTTTAGTGCTGCTTTTGATACCATCGATCACCACATTATTTTGGAGAGATTGGAAACCCAAATTGGTCTACATGGACAAGTTCTGGCCTGGTTTAGATCTTATTTGTCGGAAAGATATCAGTTTGTCTTCATCACGAGCCGATCCGGGATCACCCCCCAGAAAAAGCTGCACTAGCAAGGGCCTAGACTAACAGCCACAGGGATATCCATATACGTCGTGATGATATGTTCATTGGGAATAGCACAAGTCACAAGCAGACGCAAAATGAAAGTACACATGCCTTGGTGAATCCCGGCCTCATTCTGCCTTTTTGTAAATTGTTTGGAAGGGAAGGACACAATATGTATCTTCTATTAGCTAGACACCGATACGCAAGACACAGCACTGTTTTTCTGCCACCATTTTTTTCCTGGCGATAGGTAGCTACACAGAATTCGGACCAATACAGATATAAAATCCATCACCAGAGAAACAACTTCATCAGATGACAGTCTGTATAACATATTTAGTTCGGATAGAAAGTGTGTGTTTTGGTTCGAAAAATGAGCTATTAGGTATGAAATCAGTTTTAGACATTGCAGCCTACCATCACTAAGCTTCTCACTTCACTGAAGCAGCTCAGAGTTAATACTAAGCAGAGCAACCGTGAATTACCTAAATAGCTCATCATAAACATTTATGAAAATACATGGTACAGAAATGAAAGACAAAGAACTTGTGAATCCACCAATATTGTCGATTTTGAAGTGTTTTTACAGCAAAACCAGCAATATAGCATTATATTAGCTTACTACAATACGCCCTAATGGCCACGCAGCATTCGAGTTCAGCTGCTAGCGATAAAAGCTGAAATACCAGCAATATAACGAGTTAGCATTTTTTCACTAAACCTCTCAAAACTTCATCATACTGACATGTCCTACAACATCATAGTTACACAATACGATAATTGTTTGTTCACTAAATTGTGGCATATTTTAGCGGCACCACATCGTGGTTTATACATGACGATACGTAAAGCCAGGCTGCCAAAATATGTCGCGGCAGCAATATCTTGCGGGCAGAGGCAACAATAATCTACTCAAAATAAGACTAACTTGGACTAAAAAACTTTAACTAAAAAGATACAAGGTTTGGCACAGCACAATGAAAGATAGCATTAGTTCGTTAATGCAACCCGCCTCGTGTCTTAGAGTTTTTGTTAAATTAACCAGGTTACTTGGACGGCTACATACAGCGTGCGTTAAAATGCGAGACGCACGAAATCAATGCGGGAATAGTAGTGTAAGACACGATGTTCAAAACAGAACAACGAATGAACATCATAAATAGTTCTTGTTACTGTTTTGATGAGCTTACCATC
>NC_036844.1:10589766-10596517 GCF_002910315.2 Salvelinus sp. IW2-2015 | reverse complement strand
TCTGTGGATGGTTTGTCCTCTGATTTTCGGTGTCCTGAATTTCGGTGTTCCTCAAGGTTCCATTTTAGGACCACTATTGTTTTTACTATATATTTTACCTCTTGGTGGTGTCATTCGGAATCATAATGTTAACTTTCACTGCTATGCGGATGACACACAGCTGTACATTTCGATGAAATATGGTGAAGCCCCAAAATTGCCCTCGCTGGAAGCCTGTGCTTCAGACATAAGGAAGTGGATGGCTGCAAATGTTGTACTTTTAAACTCGGACAAAACAGAGATGATTGTTCTAGGTCCCAAGAAACAAAGAGATCTTCTGTTGAATCTGACGATGAATCTTGATGATTGTACAGTCGTCTCAAATAAAACTGTGAAGGACCTCGGCGTTACTCTGGACCCTGATCTCTCTTTTGACGAACATATCAAGACTGTTTCAAGGCAGTTTTTTCCATCTACGTAGCATTGCAAAAATCAGATACTTTCTGTCCAAAATTGATGCAGAAAAATTAATCCATGCTTTTGTCACTTCTAGGTTAGACTACTGAAACGCTCTACTTCCCAGCTACCCAGATAAAGCACTAAATAAACTTCAGTTAGTGCTAGACACGGCTACTAGAATCTTGACTAGAACCCCAAAAAATATCATATTACTCCAGTGCTAGCCTCTTTACATTGGCTTCCTGTTAAGGCAAGGGCTGATTTCAAGGTTTTACTGCTAACCTACAAAGCATTACATGGGCTTGCTCCTGCCTATCTTTCTGATTTAGTTCTGCGTATAATACCTACACGTACGCTACGGTCACAAGACGCAGGCCTCCTAACTGTCCCTAAGCAAACAGCTGGAGGCAGGGCTTTCTCCTATAAAGCTCAATTTTTATGGAATGGTCTGCCTACCCATGTGAGAGACGCAGACTCGGTCTCAACCTTTAAGTCTTTATTGAAGACTCATCTCTTCAGTAGGTCTATGATTGAGTGTAGTCTGGCCCGGAGTGTGAAGGTGAACGGAAAGGCACTGGAGCAACGAACCGCCCTTGCTGTCTCTGCCTGGCCGTTTCCCTCTCTCCACTGGGATTCTTTGCCTCTAACCCTGTTACATGGGCTGAGTCACTGGCTTACTGGTGCTCTTCCATGCCGTCCCTAGGAGGGGTGCGTCACTTGAGTTGGTTGAGTCACTGACGTGATCTTCCTGTCTGGGTTGGCGCCCCCCTTGGGTTGTGCCGTGGCGGAGGTCTTTGTGGGCTATACTCGGCCTTGTCTCAGGATGGTAAGTTGGTGGTTGAAGATATCCCTCTAGTGGTGTGGGGGCTGTGCTTTGGCAAAGTGGGTGGGGTTATATCCTGCCTGTTTGGCCCTGTCCGGGGGTATCGTCGGATGGGGCCACAGTGTCTCCCGACCCCTCCTGTCTCAGCCCTCCAGTATTTATGCTGCAGTAGTTTATGTGTCGGGGGGCTAGGGTCAGTCTGTTATATCTGGAGTATTTCTCCTGTCTTATCCGGTGTCCTGTGTGAATTTAAGTATGCTCTCTCTAAATCTCTCTCTCTTTCTCTCTTCCTTTCTCTCTTTCTCTCTCTCTCTCTCTCTCTTTCTTTCTTTCTTTCTTTCTCTCTCTCGGAGGACCTGAGCCCTAGGACCATGCCTCAGGACTACCGGTCTGATGACTCCTTGCTGTACCCAATCCACCTGGCCGTGCTGCTGCTCCAGTTTCAACTGTTCTGCCTGCGGCTCTGGAACCCTGACCTGTTCACTGCACGTGCTACCTGTCCCATACCTTCTGTTTTCAACTCTCTAGAGACAGCAGGAGCGGTAGAGGTACTCTGAATGATCGGCTATGAAAAGCCAACTGACATTTACTCCTGAGGTATCGACCTGTTGCACCCTCGACATCCACTGTGATTATTATTATTTGACCCTGCTGGTCATCTATGAACATTTGAACATCTTGGCCATGTTCTGTTATAATCTCCACCCCGGCACAGCCAGAAGAGGACTGGCCACCCATCATAGCCTGGTTCCTCTCTAGGTTTCTTCCTATGTTCTGGCCTTTCTAGAGAGTTTTTCTAGCCATCGTGCTTCTACACTGCATTGCTTGCTGTTTGGGGTTTTAGGCTGGGTTTCTGTAACAGCACTTTTGAGATATCAGCTGATGTAAGAAGGGCTTTATAAATACATTTGATTTGATTTGATTTAGAATCTTGTGCAAGTGGTCCTTTGTCCAGAATCATCGTTGCTCGGTTGTAGATTGTCGTCTTCAACTTAGGAATTAGCAGCAAACATTAGCTATGTGGCCCAGACGTGTCCAACTCTTCATAACGCAGCACAAAGAAATATCCGAAAATCGCAATATACTGATATAAACTGATATAACTCGGTTTAAAATAACTACATTATGATGTCTTTAACACCTATATCGAATAAAATCAGAGCCGGATATATCTAAGGCCTATAACGAGAGCTTTTCAGAATGCCATCCTGAGGTCTGTGGAGTGCACCCCACGTTCCAAAAGCCTTTATATGGCCTCAGATCTGCCTAGCAACACCATTCCAATTATCACTGCTTACTGACATCTAGGGGAAATCGTATGCAGTGCATGTCGACTCATAGATTACATGCAAATTAATAAACTGACCCTGGAACAGAGTGCCCGATTTCAGATTTCTCACTTCCTGACAGGAATTTAGCTGCAACTTGAGTTCTGTTTTACTCACAGATATAATTCAAACGGTTTTAGAAACTAGAGAGTGTTTTCTATCCAATAGTAATAATAATATGCATATTGTACGAGCAAGAATTGAGTACGAGGCAGTTTAATTTGGGAACGAATTTTTACAAAGTGAAAACAGCACCCCCATATTGACAAGAAGTTTTAATCAGGTCAATAAATAAATATAATTTACGGTCACATTTGCTTTTAAACAGTACCAAGAATTAGAACAGGTTATGGTAGAAATCATTTTAGTTACTCAGCTCCATGGTCCTGGAATTATCTCCTGAACATTTAAAAAATTTATGATTTAGTCTCGTTGGTGGAGTTTAAACACTTGATGTAAATGTCATAGAGTGTAATTGCCTTTAGGACAGCTGTTTTTTAGTCAAGACGTTTGTGATTTTTTTACACAATGTTGTACTGTATGTGTCTATAGTTTTGTTTAATGTTGTGTTTGTGTATGTAAGTTATTTTATCTGAAACTTTGTTCCCCGGCTGCTTTTGGACCAGGTCTCTCTTGAAAAAGAGATGTTATCTCAATGAGAAACCTGTATAAATAAAGGTTAAATAAAAACTAAATTGAAAAAAATCAGCGTGCAATGACACCTTTGTTTTTAAGCCCTGGATTTCTAAACCCTTGATATTATTGTTGGATCTGATTTTAAAACCTCTTAGGGCTAGGGGGCAGTGTTCGGAAGTTCGGATGAATGACGTGCCCAAAGTAAACTGCCTGTTACTCAGGCCCAGAAGCTAGGATATGCATATAATTGGTAGCATTGGATAGAAAACACTCGGAAGTTTCTAGAACTGTTAACATAATGTATGTGAGTATAACATAACTTATATGGCAGGTGAAAACCCGAGGAAAATCCATCCGAGAAAATCTTTTTTTGAGGTCACAGTCCATTTCAGTGCTTGTCTATGGGATATACAAATACATAGCTCCCAGATTGCAGCTCCTATGGCTTCCACTAGATGTCAACAGTCTTTAGAAAGGGTTTCAGGCTTTTTTTCTGAAAAAATGACAGAGTAGTTGTAGTTTTTCCAAGGTGTCTCTCATTAGAAATGTAGTCTTGTTGTGCGCGTGAATGAGGTGCGTGCTCTTCGTTATTTATCTTCCCTATTTAACATTCTATTCTCCGTCTTAAATGTTATAGTTTATTTAGATATTAGAGTACCCCAGAATTAATTACAAACATCGTTTGACTTGTTTGGACGGACTTTACTGGTAACCTTTTGGATTCGTTTGTATGCATGTTGAACGAGATATTTCGATGAAATATGGTGAAGCCCCAAAATTGCCCTCGCTGGAAGCCTGTGCTTCAGACATAAGGAAGTGGATGGCTGCAAATGTTGTACTTTTAAACTCGGACAAAACAGAGATGCTGTGATGGTGCTCGTGTGTGATGTGTGATGGGTGTGTAGTTGCTGTCGTGTCGTGGTGTGGTGGTGTGTGCTTTGTGTGCGTGTGTGTGTGTTGTGTGTGTGGTGTTGATGTTGTGATGTATGTTGCTGTGTGTCGCGAGCCAATCCTTCTTCCACTCGCTGTTTCATGTGTTGCTGGAAACCTTGGAATCGGAACTTAGCTGATAAATTATTCCCACGCAACAACCAGCTCAATTTACATAATAGAACCCAACTTTACCATCATGGCTTCATCTACATAGCTTACACAGATATTTACACCAGCCCACACCTAAACACCACAACGACGCACCACATACACACCACACACGAAACACCACACCAGGTGCGTTGAAGACATAAGATATCAGGAACTCTGGCTCAGTGAGCTAGCAGCTCTTGTTTCAACACAGCGTAGAAGGCGAGTCTCTTGAGATCTCGCTCTCACATAATATTTTCCCATGAATCCCTATAAATTCTCTACGAATCGTATTTACTTGAAGCCTATCTGCGTATACATCTACATGTTTTAGATATCTCAAAATAGTGCACGTCTCTAAAAAACCCAGAATCCTCTTACTTGAATAACTCGCCTCTAGAGCTGTCTGACGCAAATGCAGGCGTGAGTTGATGTTTTGAAATGCGGCGTTGAGTATCAGCTCAGTGACTGAAGAACTCTGTAGAGCACCAGAGGACATCACATTATGGAAGATCAACTGCTCTTAGTTAGTTATGGAAAACAGCATAGGACTAATGCAATGGCTATGGGCTCGCAGTACCATCTCCTCGCTGGTGTGGCCCGTACGGGCGTTTCACCATGCGAACCGGCAGCTGATAATAACAAGAATACAATGTGCCAAGGGATCGGATAGTTCAGAAGTTATAAATGACCAGCAGGGATCACAATAATAATAATCCAGTGCCAAGGCGAGGTGGCACATGTCCGATTACCTCAGGAAGATAATGCCAGTTGGCATTTCAAGCCCGACTTCATTCAGGCTACCTCTATACCGCTCCTGCGTGTCTCTAGAAGTTGGAAAAAACAGCAGATCATGGGACAGGTAGCACGTCCAGTGAACAGGTCAGGGTTCCAGGAGCCGCAGGGCAGAACAGTTTGAAAACTGGAAGGAGCAAGACGGCCAGGTGGGACTGGGTACAGCGACCGGGTAGTCACTGAGGCATGGTCCTGCGCTAGGTCCTGCCGAGAGAGAGAAAGAGAAGAAGAGGGGAGAGAGAGAAAGAGAGAGAAAGGAATGACGCGAGAAAGAGAGAGAATGATTAGAGGAGAGCATACTTAAATTCACACAGAGGAACACCGGATGACACAGGGAAATAGGTCCAGAGTATAACACAGACTGACCCTACGCCCCCGACATCACAAACTACTCGCAACATAAACTACTGGAGAGCTGAGACACGAGGGGTCTGGGAGACAACTGGTGGCCCGCATCACGACGATACCCCCGGCACGGGCCAAACAGGCAGGATATAACCCCACTCCCTTTGCCAAAGCACGAGCCCCCACACGCCAACTAAGGGATACCCCTTCAATCCACCAATGACCATCACTGGAGACATAGGACACGAGTATAGCCCACAGAAGGACCTCCGCTCACCCGAAGCAACCAGGGGGGCGCAAACCAGACAGTGAAGATCAACGATTAGTGACTCACCACAACTCAAGGATGACGCACCCCTCCTCAGGGACGTCATGGGAAGAAGCACCAGTAAGCCAGTACTCAGCCCCTGTAAAGGGTCAGAGTCGCAAAGAATCCCAGTGTAGAGAGGGGAACGCGGCCACCGCAGAGACTAGCAAGGCGGTTCGGTTGCTCCAGGTGCCTTTCCGTTCACCCTCTCACTCACTCCTTTCCCAGTACTCAACAAGTCCATAGGACCTACTGACAGATGATGAACTCTTCAAAAAGACTTAAAGGGTTGAGACCGAGTCTCGCGTCTCTCACAATGGGCTAAGGCCGAGACGCATATCAAGTGTAATAATCGGAGCTTGTATAGGAGAAAAGCCCTGCCTCCGAGCTTTTGCCTTAGGGACCGTAGGAGGCCTCGCGTTACTTGTGACAGGTAGGCGTACGTGTAGGGTATGTACGCAGAACCTAAATCGGCAAGATAAGCAGGAAGCAAGCCCGATTGTAATCTCTTTGTAGGCTAGGCAGTAAACCTTGAAATCAGCCTTGCCTAACAGGAAAGCCAGTGGTAGAGGGCTAGCACTGGGAGTAATATCGGATACATTTTTTTTGTTACTTAGTCAGATTCCAGAGCAGCCGTTGGTCTAGGCACTAACCTGAAGTTTATTTAGGTGCGTTTATCTGGTGCTGGGAACGAGACAGCGTTAGCCAGTAGTCTAAGCCTAGAAGTCACAAAAGCATGGATAATCTTTTCTGCTTCATTGTTTGGCGAACAGAAGTATCTGATGTCTTTGCAGAATGCTCACGTAGATTGAAAAAATTTGCCCTTGAAACAGTCTTGGATTTGTTCGTCAAAAGAGAGATCAGGGTCCAGCAGTAACGCCGAGGTTCCAATCACAGTTTTATTTGAAGACGACTGTACACATCATTCCAGGATTAATCGCGTCAGATTCACAAGAAGATCTTCTTTGTTTCTTGGGGACCTGAACACAGCATCCA
>NC_036844.1:10568233-10586553 GCF_002910315.2 Salvelinus sp. IW2-2015 | reverse complement strand
GGGGGCGGCCCGTCAAGAAGTCCAGGATCCAGTTTCAGAAGGAGGTGTTTAGTCCCAGGATCCTTAGCTAAGTGATGAGCTTTGAGGGTACTATAGTGTTTAACYCTGAGCTGTAGTCAATGACTAGCATTCCCAAATAGATGTTCCTTTTGTCCAGGTGGGAAAGGGCAGTGTGGAGTGCAATAGAGATTGCATCATCTGTGGATCTGTTTGGGCAGTATGCAAATTGGAGTAGGTCTAGGGTTTCTGGCATAATGGTGTTGAWGTGAGCCATTACCAGCCTTTCAAAGCACTTCATGGCTACGTACATGAGTGCTACGGGTCTGTAGTAATTTAGGCAGGTTACCTTCGTGTTCTTGGGCACAGAGACTATYYTGGTCTGCTTGAAACATGTTGTTATTACAGACTCAATCAGGGACATGTTGAAAATGTCAGTGAAGACACCTGCCAGTTGYTCAGRACATGCCCGGAGTCCTGGTAATCCGTCTGGCTCCTCAGCCTTGTGAATGTTGACCTGTCTTACTCACGTCGGCTACGGAGAGCGTGATCACACAGTCGTCCAGAACAGCTGATGGTCTCATGCATGCCTCAGTGTTGCTTGCCTCGAAGTGAGCATAGAAGTGATTTAGCTCGTCTGGTAGGTTCGGGTCACTGGGCAGCTCACGGCTGTGCTTCCCTTTGTAGTTTGTAATAGTTTGCAAGCCCTGCCACATAAGACAAGTGTCGMAGCCGGTGTAGTACGATTCAATCTTAGCCCTGTATTGYCGCTTTGCCTGTTTGATGGTTCGTCGGAGGGCATAGCAGGATTTCTWAWAAGCTTCCGGGTTAGAGTCCCACACATTGAAWGCGGCAGCTCTACCCTTTAGCTCAGTGCGAATGTTGCCTGTAATCCATGGCTTCTGGTTGGGATATGTATGTACAGTTACTGTGGGGACTACGTCCTCAATGCACTTATTGATAAAGCCAGTGACTGATGTGGTGTACTCCTCAATGCCATCAGAAGAATCCCGGGATATGTTCCAGTCTGTGATAGCAAAACAGTCCTGTAGTTTAACATCTGCTTCATCTGACCACTTTTTTATAGACCGAGTCACTGGTGCATCCTGCTTTCTTTTTGCTTGGTAAGCAGGAATCAGGAGGAATAGACTTGTGGTCGTGATCTTACAAATGAAGGGGCGAGGGAGAGCTTTGTACGCGTCTGTGTGTGTGGAGTCTCTCTGGTTGCGACATGTTGAAGAAATAGGTAGAACTGACTTTAAGTTTCCCCTGCCTTAAAGTCTCCGTGCCACTAGAGCGCCACCTCTGGTTAAGCGGTTTCCTGTTTGCTATTTTCCTTATACAGCTGACTGAGTGCGGTCCTTAGTCCCAGCATCCCTCTGTGGTGTAAAATAAACAGCCACGAAAGTTAGCTGAAATGCTCTCTAAGGAAAGGTAAAATAGAGAGGGGTTGCATTATATCACAAGATAGCCGTACTTAGGCGGCCAACAATCTAGAGACTTCCTTAGATTTCAATACACCACTGTTGTTTCAACAAAATACACACACACACATATCGTAATACAAGGATATGTGCTGTTCTATCTTTCCGTGGCTATACGAATATATATACATTCATCATTCAGCCAATATGAAACATAAGAATATTAACAGTTTGATGTCCCGTGTAGGATATCATGAACGTACATAATATAAGTTGGCCGAGTAAAAATTGACGATAAAACTGCCGTTCTGCTGATCGCTAACGAGGCAGCCCTGCTCTAGTGTCAACTGTTCCATGCGTCAATTCTACCAATAACGGGGATTTAAAGCTTGTCGGTGGTTAGCAGTATATCCTTTGGTGTTCCTTGCTTGTTGATGAAAAAACAAAGTGCTTTGTCTAATCCGAGGTGAGTGATGCGCTGTCCTGATTCTCCCATAACCTCTTTTTTGCCGTAAATACGGTGCGAGAAACATTTATGTACAATAAAGTTACAAATAACGTGAAAAAACCCACATAAAATAGCACAATTTGTTGGCACCCGTAAAACTGCTGCTCTATCTCTCCGGCGCAATTTATGGAAAGTGACATCAGTAAGGGATGCATCGCTTTGCACCTGGAATTCAATCAATCAATCAAATCAAATCAAACAAATCTTTTAATTAGTCCACTATACAAACATGGTTAGCAGATGTTGCGAGTGTAAGCGTAAATGCGTTGTGCTTCTAGTCCGACAATGCAGTAGATACCAACAGTAATCTAACCTAACAATTCCACACTTACTATCCTACACCACACACATCAAGTGTACAAGGAAAAAAGAATATTGTACATAAAGAAAATATCTATGAATGAGTGTGGTACAGAAAACGGCATGGCAGATGCAGTAGATGGTCGAGTACGGTATAAATACGTCATGAGATGAGTACTGTAGGGTTATGTAAACATAAAGTGGCATAGTTTGAACAGTGGCTAGTGGTAAGTTATTTGCATAATACGACTGGCAAGACTGCAGTAGATGATATAGCAGTTCACCATAGGATTCAGGTTTCAGTCTAATTCATGCGAAAAAGGAGCAAGATGTTCTTAATGTTTTGTTAGACTGTTGTAAATTTTTGCATTATACCTGCCCATTCCCCTGCCGAATCATCCTATTTGTGCAAGTAAAAACATATATGTGTGTTCCTATGGTTATAGAAAAGATTAGGGAAAATTTGCTCTGTTAGTATTTCTCTGTAGGTTTTATCCAAGGTGAATAGCCCCTCACTTCTATGTCAAAGATATTCAAACAAAAAATTATGTTAAAATACAGCAGTAATGTACCAAAATACTACGTATACTACAGTCCCATAAACACTATAGTAAATTCAACATACCCTACGTCTTGCCAAACACTACAGTAATTCACCACTTTTTTTTACTACAGTATTAATACTAGTATTAATATTATAGTGGACCTCAATCCCAAAACCAACTACATGAATACTACAGTAAAGTCTGCAAAAACACAGCGAATACTTTACGTATTCCTACATAGTCTACACTATAGTATTTTTTATGTGGGCCTATCTCGGTAGTCAACTCATTCCACGCAAGGCAGAGTTTTCTGTGGTTTCATATTCTCCCTTGTACTTGATTAATGAGAATTAAGGTCACTAATATACAAAATAACTCCCTCACCTGGTTGTCTAGGTCTTAATTGAAAGGAAACACAAAAGTCTGCAGACCACTAGGCCCTCGATGAAATGAGTTTGACACCCTGGTCTATCTGGCGTATGTGAAAATAAAACAGATTTCAGATTTCAGTTGGACAATATCCACTCTGTAGCTTCTGTGTTTGATTAGTTGATTAATTTGAAATAGACTGGATTTTATCTATGAATGCATAGTAATATTTAATCATAAATTATGGAGAGGTGCTCCTAGGTCTGTGAACGAGATCCTCTTACCGTCTGTCTGCTGATGTATCTCCTTGTTAATGTGTGACAACTAATCAGTTCAATCAGACTGCACTAACGAGGGGTCGGTCACACACGCACACACGTACACACAKGACATCTCTCGTTAARGATGTGTAACGTGTGATTGATGGAAAGGTCCGCTTTAGGTTGTATGTTCTACGTGTGATGTTGTAGGAGGTCAGATGAAGGTTGGAACCATAGAGATAAAAAGAGGACTCTAGTGCCCAAAAGACAGTTTAGCATGGGCAGCACCGTTGAAGACTTTCACCATTTTAAAGTAGTCAACTGGGTCGGACGTCCTATGAGTTAGCAAACAAACTGAAAGGTTGCACACTGCAACCTAGAGTGTGTTGTTTGAAGAGGTATAAAGCCAAGGTTGGCAATTTACTGCCCCCTGCAGTTATGGAATGTTTCCTGACGAGTATAATTAATTGMCTGATCAATCCTAGTGACATGGATGGAATTATGTGACCCTCCCTAACCTATAGAATTAGCAGAAGAAAAATMACTACTTCAAAATGGAGATAGTCTCAATGGCGCTTCCCGTGTGCTCATAGACGCCATAATGGGACCGATACAGCGATGCAATGTCTATCTACATCTATGTTTGAAACTCAGACGAAGCTCTGATTAAGTCTTGATTGGGTAATTAGGAATCTGACCTGCTATCTACAGCGTCACTGATTGGAGAGGGAGAGGAGAGAGGGAGACAGAGAGGGGGAGAAGAAGAGAGAGGGAGGGAGAAATCACAAAGAGAGAAATCACGAAGAGAGGGGAGAAGTCTTGAGAATGAAAAGTGTTGACATTAAGAACAGACAGAGAAATCAAACAGCAAACAGCCCTCCACTGATCTGATAAGAATGATGGAACGTAAAAGTATATAATAAACAGGTGCTTGCATTTGGTGTTTTTTACTAAGAACAGACAGAGTGAGAGCAGCGGTGATAAGCAGTAATGTCCTCTCTGATCAGAATGTCAACTGTTTTTTTTGGCTCTGGTAAATATTGTGACTCATAAAGTTTTCACTGTTTACTTTGAAGATGTCAGAGAAACAAGCTTCTACTCTCTCCTCAATCAGATTTGATCTGCCTGAGAGAGCACGGAGATAACAGGGGGAGGAGAATTTAAAATAAATAGAAAGTAGAAAGAGAAATAATGAAAGTAGAGAATGAGTAGAGAGAGAGAGAGAGAGTAGAGTAAGTGCATAATCTCTCTCTCTCACCTCTCTTTCCCCCCCCTCGCTCTCTCTATCTTTGATTAGCTGAGTTTGTCTAGTTAATTTCCCAGGGTGCTGTTGGGAAGATGGTCAGCACTATCTGGAACTGTTCAATATTCTCAGCTGTTCCTGTTCATTAGCACATTTCTCCCTGTGAGGATGTGTGTGTGTTAAGCAGCTCTGTTCCAGGGAAAGGCTTGTGTTCAGCAGAAAAAGGGCTGAGAAAGGAATGTTCCCACTGACCTGGAGTCTCTATGGGCTAGTATCCTAACCACACCAGTGTTAAGTTTATCAACAATAACTATGKCAAAAAAAAAATCCAAAATGACCTATTTATCCTGGCYAGAACTAATGACGACAATGAGATGAGACGCCATGAAAAAAAAACGATAACTGTAAAAAATGTGTTTTTATTTTAGTTGATAAAAATGTGGTGACGACGCGAGAATTACATTTGAGACTAATGGAGATTCAATTTCACATTTTGGCCAATAATAAGCGTGCTTGCCTTAACAGAGTATTTAATGCAATACAGTAGCTAGCATAAACACAACCACATGTAGCATATGGATTTGCATTGGTATACATATCAAAAGTCCCACTGCAAAGTTACACCTCACTTTTCTATTTTTCGAGTTATTACATAAACCGATCTAAATTCGGAACAAGTCATGCCGGAAAAMGTTTTTGCGGGGTGTGACGTAATATGGAGGACCACCCTATAATGTGAAGTCCAACAGAAATAACTTAAAATGTAATCAAATCGTTTGCACTCATGAGTACTGGTTTTAATTWAAATTTCAGCCAACTTACAAGCAAATACTTCATTAATTTATTGTTACAAATCAGCTTGCAAGATTGCTCGCCAACTACCCTGCTAATGTTAGCCCTACTAACCTGCTAACGTTAGTCATACCAGCCTTTCCAAAATCAAAGTTTTGGAAATAGATAACGCCACCTAACCAGTTATCAAATAATGTCACCAGTATATGCAGTTATCTTANATGTAGCATATGGATTTGCATTGGTATACATATCAAAAGTCCCACTGCAAAGTTACACCTCACTTTTCTATTTTTCGAGTTATTACATAAACCGATCTAAATTCGGAACAAGTCATGCCGGAAAAMGTTTTTGCGGGGTGTGACGTAATATGGAGGACCACCCTATAATGTGAAGTCCAACAGAAATAACTTAAAATGTAATCAAATCGTTTGCACTCATGAGTACTGGTTTTAATTWAAATTTCAGCCAACTTACAAGCAAATACTTCATTAATTTATTGTTACAAATCAGCTTGCAAGATTGCTCGCCAACTACCCTGCTAATGTTAGCCCTACTAACCTGCTAACGTTAGTCATACCAGCCTTTCCAAAATCAYAGTTTTGGAAATAGATAACGCCACCTAACCAGTTATCAAATAATGTCACCAGTATATGCAGTTATCTTAGTCAACAAGCCAGCCAGCTAAAGTTAGATATTTTAGCCTGCTAGCTGGCCTAGCCAGCAAACTAGTCTGGCTACCAACCACCACGGTTGACATAGCTAAATAGTAAGCCAGAGAACAACACCAACTAGTCTAGCACAGGCAGGAACTCACAGAAGTAGAGAGAGRGGAGACTTACCGATTGACAGCTGAGTTAGCTACTAAAGAAGAGACGAGAAGAGAGGCGCCTCAGATGGAGAGGTCGTTTTACCGGTCGAGGGASATTCAGCTAATCCAATAGCGATATAGTGAGGTAAATCCAAAGTAGATTCCAGAGGCAATAATCCAATGGCGGCATTGTGCGGCGTTGGTACTTTGGTGAATAAAAACTCATGCTTGCTACCKTTTAAATTGTAACTGACCTAAACTAGAAACAATAATGTTTACTCTCTCCTACTTTCATGTAACTCATTGTAACTAACTAAACTGTAAGTAACCTAAATTGTAACTAACCTAAACTAGATACAATAATGTTTACTKTCCTACGTTCATGTAGGCTATGCTTTGATAACATCAGAAGCTCTAGTTTCCCATGTGTTGCCACTCACGGTCTGCAAATGTGAATGCAGTTGTTTTTATCTGATTGGAAATGTTCATGTTATTTGCTTAATAATAGGAGTACAGTAATGTTTCTGGCATTGTTGGAAAGCTCAGATGCTCCCCTTTTAAAGAGGAATCACTGTTWTTTACCCCCATCCCAAGTTTATGATGGGGAGAAAAGAGCTTTATGCCTAAATTGTTGAACATGTACAATGGTTGCTCAACTAAAAGTTTTGAAATCATGCTGCGGGATTTAGAGGTAATTTGTGGTTTAGTACAGTACCCTAAGTCACTACTTCATTGCTCCAGACCAGCGCAAGGGGGAGTTAGAGCACTGATTATGCTTACTGGAAAATACTATTTCAAAATTAATGGAAGAGACAAGTGGAAGGGGGAAAAGACGGCATTCAGAGGTAAAGACAGCGCAGCTCTGAGACAATCATGGGGACTGGTCTTGATAAATCAATGAGATTTTTATTTTCACTGAATCTCCGTTTAGGTGATTTGGTTAGACTACAATTAGGTTGTGGAAATGTTAGGATTATTTTGCTCTTACTGTAGTACTGGAGCCTACTCCAGGCCGGTCATGTGTACAGCACACCATATTTTCCTAACGGAAACATGTGGGTTTATTTTTATGTTTTTCTTGGTATAGAACACCATAATATTATTCAAATTAATTAAGCAACATTTCTTAAAATCAATCCATATACTATGTTCTTACAAAAAAAGGTTTTTAATTCTCTAGTACAGCCAATATTAAGACTGTCAAATGCAAAGATGCCCTCTGGTGTCAAATTATATACTAACTAGCATTAATGACAACAATGGCTAACAATTAAATATCGTGCGTTAGAATTCTGCGGCAGCCCACCAGGTGTGCTGCAGTATGACACAACTTTTACAGAGAACTACTGTAGCTAAAGCTTTGAATCTGATATGGTAAATCATGGCTGGCATGGTTACAATCAGGGTTAGTGCTGCCCAAAATACCAAGATTGTTGGTATTTTGGTACATGAATATCTCTCTCTCTCTCCTCTCCTCTCTCTCTCGCGTCTCTCTCTCTCTCGCTCTCTCTCTCTCTCTCTCTCTCTCGCTCTCTCTCTCTCTCTCTCTCTCTCTCTCTCTCTCTTTTTGGGAGGACTTGAGCCCTAGACCATGCCTCAGGACCACCTGGCCTGATGACTCCTGGCTGTCCCCAGTCCACCCGTTCGCACTGCTGATCAAGTTTCTGATGTTTTGCCTGTGGCTATGGAACCTTGACCTATTCAAAAGACGTGCTGCCGGTCCAGTTTCAACTGCTCTGCCTGCGGCTATGGAACCTGCTGCACCTGCTGTCTTGACCTCTGAATGCTCAGCCTATGAAAAGCCATCTGACATTTACTCCTGAGGTGCTGACCTGTTACACCCTCTACAACGACTTATATTTATTTGACGGTGCTGGTCATCTATGAACATTTGAACATCTTGAAGAATTATCTTGTCCCTAAAGGCAAGATCATATAGTCTCCACCCGGCACAGCAAGAAGAGGACTGGCCACCCCTCAGAGCCCGGTTCCTCTCTTGGTTTCTTCCTTCATGCCTTTCCAGGGAGTTTTTCTAAGCCACCATGCTTCTACATCTGCAGTGCTTGCTGTTTGGGATTTCTGGATAAGCACTACTTTGTAACATCTGCTGATGTAAAAAAGGCTTTAGAAATACATTTGATTGATAATATTAGTATTTTCAAAAAGTCAACGTAAACATTGTTTTAAATATAGAAAATGTGTATTTTCTTTAGTTTATCACACTACCGACATCACATTTTTAATGAATTTTAACCACTTTAAGAAGGACATCAACATTTCAAAGCTCACTACATTAAATTACACGTAATTTAAATGGCAATTCATAGTGAGTGTTACAGACTGTACTATATTTAGTAACTTACTTTGAAGAGATGGTAATTGGGTCTAAATAGGCATTGCCATTCAGTGTACTGTCTTTAACTGCCACTTCCTGAAAGTCAGACTCTTCCCACACGCCTACTCATTTTTCTCAGCTTCAGAAGCATCTGCATTCACACAATGTTGTGTGGGTACTTAGATATATTCTCCAGACTTGCCCAGAGAGTATGTGACAGATACAAAGGTTAAACAATTATTTAACCACAATCTGCTCTGGACAAGTCTGGTCCTAGAGTTGTCGTGGCAGAATCAGATTTAGCTAAGTAACATAGATAGATAAGATTATTTTCATCATATGCTTGTGGAATACTTGTCATTAGAATCTTCTGAGCTAGGGATTGGTAACTTGGGGCCAGAGAGGGAGAGGTCAGGCTTGTCTTCATATGTCAATGTATCTATTAAACCATGTGGTGCTAAGTAGAATATCAGAAGGGGAGGAGGACAGAGTGGAACGTTGGTTTCTTATGGGAACGTTTGTTTGTAACTATTCCTAAACCATGTGAAGGGATGGAGTTATTAATTGGGGAACCAGTTAGTTATCTCATACAATGTCTGTACGCCAGTCACTCCCCACTTTTCTCATGGGGGAAGGAGTTTGGCCGTGTTTGGAACCATTGTATGTCCCCTCTGAGGTGCCCTTATCTTGACCTAGTATTTAACCTAAGGGGCTCACTGTCTGATTTGAGTTTGTCCAGGTTGGGATATCTAGAAATGACAATTGATATATGCCATTGGATGAGGTAATGTTTTGGTAGACTGAAGTATCAAGCATGAGATAAACCTTGGCTTGGGAGATCAAACTGAACGATGATTTATTGCTGATGCTGTCTAGCGATAGGATACTCCTCTTTTCCGGGTAAAGGATTCTTTGTAAGTTGAGAGGGGTGTATCTTGGCTATAAATGAAACTAAGAATTGTTTTGTAAGGACTCTCAGAGAATTCATTTATAGACACTGAATTGATCTGAGAGTCATTAAAGGGCTTTGGTGAAGCTTGTATATATATTAAAAATGGAATATATAATTTAACTCTGACTTGTGTGTGGTTGGCTCTCTCTCTCTCTTTATTGAGTAATACAGGAAATTTCCACGACAAGTGTCTTAACCAAAATATTTAGGCTGACTTTATTCAGTGTCCACAAAAAAAGGGATTTGCGTGATATGCAAATCTGCACATATGTAATGATATGTTGCCTAAATTTGCATAATTCACTCAAATATTTTGTTACAATTATAATAKAAAATAGTATATTTCTGTCTACATTCAACTGGTAAAAGTTGATAGTGATATGATGATATGATTTTTTTTAAATAGCCTATGAGGGTGGCCTTTGTGTTTAAGGGTGTTAAAAAGAAAAAAAATGATTGAGACAATATGTGACTCACCACCTGGATTCTGTCATATGTAGCAAAATTTGAAATTGGGTTTTTTACATTGGTACAAAGTATACTCAGAGCTACAACATGGTATATCATACACTGCGTTTTTGAGGAACAATCGGAAAGTAATTCTGCTTTGAATGTTGAGACACTTGTAAACTCACGTAGAAAAGGGCCTTTGAATATTTTAGTAKCTACTGAAGACCTCTCCTTTGTCTACACCCATTCAGCATTGTTCACACCCTCTTAAGCCAGCCCCACCCARCTCTTTAAGGATTCACATGTGATGTCATGTGCTGAGMAGTGTAGTAAAGATTAAGAATAAAAGTGGTAGTAGCCTAAAATATGGAAACATTCCAGGTAAACAGAAAGTGTCCAGATGTAAAGAAACCTTAATAGAAAATTACTGAAGTAAAAGTAAAAGTCACCCAATAAAATACTACTTGAGTAAAAGTACAAAAGTACTTGTTTTAAAAAAATACTTAAGTATCAAAAGTAAATGGAATTGCTCAAATGTACTTATGTATCAAAAGTAAAAGTATAAATAATTTCAAATTCCTTAAACAAGACGGCCCAATTTTTTCTTTGAAATTTTATTGACAGATAGCCAGGGCCACAKTCCWACACTCAGAAGTCATTTACAATRGAAGCATTTCTGTTTAGTGAGTCTGTGTGGTATATCACAAATCATGTTACGACAACACATATCAATATTCAATTTATATATCAATATTTTTTTRAAGTCTTGCTAAGTGGATGGGTCTCTACAGAAGGTGTAAACGGTACAGCCAAATGGTTACTTGCATAGTAGCAATATCAGAAATAGATAGTGTGAATATAAATAAAATAATATACAGTATGTACACAAACAATATCAATAACGATAGTGATAGACGAGGTAGTTGTATCCATACAATCAGGGGTAAAGTAGCTGAGAGAGTCATTTGAATGGAGGCACTACAGACAGTGCTGATGACTGGTCTGTCCGAACCACGCATGAGCAAGGGAATCTATATTCAGAGAGCCTGCTTCTGTCCTGCCATTGACTTTGCTGCAGGGCATGTGATGTCCATAGCCTCTTCATCACAAAACTCCCTGATCTTCTCAAATATATAAGTTTGTCTAGCTGTGTCCAGTCCAGGTGGTGCTTGTACAGGCAGACCATCTATGGTAGGAAGAATGTCAGCAATGCAGAGCAGTTAAACACCAGGCTCCAAAGCATCAAAGCTMTAAAACAGACATTACAACCTTGCACAACATCAATTCACCTCCCAAGTTTATATAAGAAGAATAACCTCATACAATGCAATGAAAATTATATTCACCTGAAGTGCTGGTATTGCTTGATCTGTGGCAGCGGCCTGAAGTACAGAGTCAGGTGTTGTTGCCAGCCATAGRTTTCCACCAGCTCCGTACCATCCTCCAGTCCAACCAGCTGTGGGATGTTGACCCCTGTCACAGTGCTGTCCTTCACTACACCAGCAGTCTCAGACAAAGTGTTCACTCTGGTTTTTCTGAAGCCTTGCTTGATGAGGCCGAAGCACCAGTCGGGGGCAAACTTGGTGTGGCCTGTGATCAGGAAGTGAAGGTCCAGACTGTGGTGGAGCTTGTGCACAGTCCGCCAGGCACAATACCAGAGCACAAACTTGTTCTTGTTTTGGCCACTGCAGTTATCACAGTTTAGGTCCACACGTGTTTCCCCAACTCCGTAGTTGGTGAAGAAATGGTGCATGTAGTTGATGACTGCACTGCTGCCTTTGCTGGATGACATGTTTTCACCAATCAAGTAGTTAACTTATGGTGATATTCCTTCACAGCAGACACCAAACAAGCCACACTTGCGAGGAGTTAAAACGTAGATGGGACCTGGCTGTATAGGGTCAGAAGGATATTGCACCAACAAACAACAAAATAACATTAAGATAAATTACAATTAATTCTCATTCATTCTCATTGACAGTCTCACCCCTGTCAATATGTCTTTACATCACTCAGTGAAATGTATTTGCCTGCCTCCCATTTTCTTTTGTGTATATCTATTATCTATCCACCTATGTCCTTAATCAGTATAAGTAGGAAATGTTGCTTACTTGTTGAGCAAAATCAAAGCTGTAATGTATCCTGATGTCTTTGCTTGTTGGTTCAGTAGGGCCCCCCAGAGACAACTGCAGGTCTTGACAGGTGGTCTTGCAGTCAGCAAACATCTTCTGGTAGACAGACCGCTCACACTGAACAAGCAGGAGATGCTGCTCTTGCTTCTTRAGCTTGGCTGACTTWACAGCTTCTGGCAGATTGGCAGATCTGAAGACCTGATAGTTGTTCCTCTGGCACTTCCAGCACAGATCTGTCCTCGGCTTAGTGCTTGAGATGTGGGGCAGCAATTTTCTCCACAGATTCCTAAAGGAAGGCAGCCCGACAACACGTACCTCTGGAAAATACAGAAAAAATGTGAGACCAATAAAAGTAGTGCCAATCATGTTGGAGGTCAATTAAAGCATCAAAATGTGTTTATGCTTTACATACCAAGTGTTGTCATCGATTCCTTGCAGAGATGCAACACTGCTGCTTTTGTCACATGGGATGGCAGCAGCTTTCCACCAAAGTGTTTGTGTCCTGGGTGGCATCCTGGTAATACTATTGCATTATCCTCTGCGGAATTGTTGATGAAGCTCACCACTCGCTGCAAGTCCTCATGCTTCAGGTGTAACCTGTGCTTGCTTGGGCCAGCTCTCTTTTTGATGAGAGGCATTAGACCATTCTCCTTGTATGACTGGTGGAGGAGAGTCAGGCGTGTTCTACTGATGCTGAAAGACACATTCCAGACACTAACGTTACACACACATAAACATTACATGTTTAGACATGTAATGTTAACATTAGCTACTAGCTAAAAATGGAAGCCTGAAAATTCAATCATAGAAGTAGCCACCAAGCCATATATCTCTAGCTGGCTTAGTTAACAGCCAAGGTTAACTAGCAATACAGACCAATTATCATAGCGTGGCTAAAGTTAACCAAATATGGTTCAATGTAGCTTAGCAAGCAGCCATCTACCTCCTGCTTAATGTACGCTAAGAATAACAGAAAGCTTTAACGTGGGGTCCTTTTGTTTGTAATCATGTAAGTTAAGTTAGCAAGCTTGCTAAAAAATGAACTAAAATCCCAATCCATAGAGTAACGTTAGCAAGCCAGCCATTGAAGTCCAGCTGGCTAGCTAACAGTAAGCTTTAACTAGCAATACAAACCGATTGTCATAGCCGGCTAAAGTTAACCAAATAGGTTCAATGTTAGATTCTTACCTGTGTGCATGGATGAAAGCTTCACGGCAGACTGCAACGTCTTTTATTAAATAAGACGTCCTGTGTCGTTTTTAGTTTGCACAGATTGTTTGGCCCGTTGTGTCAAGTCACTGTGGTTCACACTGACCGTGGTTCACACTGACCGTCTCCCTCTCTGTCACCGATGCCATGGTTGCCCTTACTTTGAAGATGTAATCCGGAGACGTGTTTTTTACAACAGCCTTCTGTGTTCTCTTTCCGACTCCCTATGCATTTGCAATCAAACAGCAGAATTCTATTCATCTCCTTATCCTGCTTCTACCAGACATTCAAACTATTTCAAAACTCGGTCAACTTCTTCCGTGACAACAACACTGTTGATTGTCGCCATTTCTCCTCCATCACTGTCATCAGAAGACTCTACAACGTCTTCTTCGATGAAAATGTTTTTACATAAATCAGGGATTTCCTCATCGTCTGATTCATTTTCAGTCAGAGAGAGTCAGCATGGCACGATTGTCCTCCAGAAAGTAGTCCATCACAACTTTTCCCCACTATCCTTTGTCGATAGCGCCTGATAAATTCAGGGCAGCAATGTTATTGAGAGCAGTAGCAACATATTTGCAGTTCTCCATGGCTATTGTTATATCTTTCAAAAAAACTGCTGTAGAAAGGATTATCTGCGCATTACGAGCAGCACCGATGCTACACCGCAGACAAATTCAAACTAATCTCTCGGCATGTCCAGCCCACTCATTATCTCAGCCAATCATGGCTAGCGGGAAGGTTGCCTCTTTTTCTGTGGCTAAACCAACTAGGCTCATAATTTAACAATTGTATTTGTATTTACAGATGGCAGACAAGTTTGATATTAAGGCACATGAAAGTTCACATGTTCGAGAAGGCATTTCTGGCAAAAAAAAAATGCATTTTGATGAAAAACATTTTTTACGTTCAAATGGCTCTCCTGTGAATTCGTGACTCGCGACATATGCCTAGTTTCCTGAATCGNAAAAAAAAATGCATTTTGATGAAAAACATTTTTTACGTTCAAATGGCTCTCCTGTGAATTCGTGACTCGCGACATATGCCTAGTTTCCTGAATCGGGTCACATGTGTGGGCATAAGCAGATGCAGTTGCGTTTGGAGGATTATAAAATTACATGCAATAGGCTACCGTAGGTACAAACTATGATTGAGAAATGATGAGGAAGTTTGTTCTGAAGGGTCTGTCCTATATCGGAGAGATATAAGAAAGATCAGGAAACAATATATTCATATTTTTTTTTACATGTATTTAAGACCTAATTTTTGACACTAAACAGTCTCTATATATACTTCCATTCACTTTTTCAACTGGTACCGGGGGACCTTCAGATGAGTCTTGTGATGCCTGTGGACATCCTAGAGTGAAGCGGAAAACACCATCGTGTTCATGAGAGTCGGACTCTACAGACGATTTTGTGAGAAGACCGTTTTTCGGGATGTCTCATGGTGTGACAAACATTTCTCTAGCTCTGTTCACCTTTCACCGCAAATAAGGAAGTGTCACATTGACATATGCGGTGGATTGAGACGCATCCAATATAAAATATATCTCTAGCTTAATTAAACTGACAGACTTTTATGGGGATGTTTTATTATCCTAATTTGATTTCCGCGGGGGCAGAGATATTAACCTTAGGGGGTTAATGTGCACCTGATTGAAGTTAATGGGATAATGAACTAATTCAAACCCTTTGACATTTTGTTACGTTACAGCCTTATTCTGAAAATGATTTAATTGTTTTTCCCCTCATCAATCTACATACAATGCCCCATGATGACAAAGAAAAAACAGTTTTTTACACATTTTTGCAAATGTATTAAAAATAAAAAACAGAAATATCACATTTACATAAGTATTCAGACCATTTACTCAGTACTTTGTTGAAGCACCTTTGGCAGTGATTGCAGCCTCAAGTCTTCTTGGGTATGACGCTACAAGTTTGCACACCTGTCCTTCTCCCATTCTTTCAGGTCTCTCCAGAGATGTTCGATTGGGTTCAAGTCTGGGCTCTGGCTGGGCCACTCCCACTCCTGCATTGTCTTGGCTGTGTGCTTAGGGTCATTGTCCTGTTGGAAGGTGAACCTTCCCACCAGTCTGAAGTCCTGAGCTCTCTGGAGCAGMTTTTTATCAAGGATCTCTCTGTACTTTTCTCCATTCATCTTTCCCTCGGTCCTGACTAGTCTCCCAGTCCCTGCCGCTGAAAAACATCCCCACAGCATGATACTACCACCAACATGCTTCACCGTAGGGATGGTGCCAGGTTTCCTCCAGACGTGACGCTTGGGWTTCAGGCCAAAGAGTTCTATCTTGGTTTCGTCAGACCAGAGAATCTTTTTTCTCATGGTCTGAGAGTCTTTATGTGCCTTGTGGCAAATTCCAACTGGGCTGTCATGTGCCTTTTACTGAGGAGTGGCTTCAATCTGGCCACRRTACCATAAAAGCCTGATTGGTGGAGTCCTGCAGAGATGGTTGTCCTTATGGAAGGTTCTTCTATCTCCACATAGGACCTTTGAAGCTCTGTCAGAGAACCATCGGGTTATTGGTCACCTCCCTGACCAAGGACTTTCTCCCCAGTTTGGCCGGCGGCCAGCTCTAGGAAGAGTCTTGGTGGTTCCAAACTTCTTCCATTTAAGAATGATGGAGGCCACTGTGATCTTGGGGACCTTCAATGATGCAGATAATTTGGTGACAGGTCGAAAGGATTAAACATTTATGGCAATTTAACTAGCTAGCTTGCTGTTGCTAGCAAAATTTTCCTGGACATAAACATTAGGTTGTTATTTTACCTGAAATGCACAAGGTCCTCTACTCCTACAATTCATCCACAGATAAAACGGTAAACCGAGTTTGTTTCTAGTAATCTCTCCTCCTTCAGGTTTCTTCTCCTTATTTGGACTTTTATGGCGGTTGGCAACCAACTTTGAGGTGCATAACCACAACCAACTGACTGGAGTGTGGACCTCTGTTCATCTTTCAATCACCCACATGGGTTTATGCTCTAAAGACCAATGAGGAGATGGGAAGGCGGGACTTGCAGCGTGTCAAGCATCACAATAGAACCAAGTTCTATTTTAGCGCCAGGCTACTCAGACGCTTGTTGCACGTGACGCGAGCCTTGTGGTCAGCATGTAAGGCCTTCTCTTGTCCTGCCGTTACAGTAGATTTACTTCTGCTTCACAAGATTAATTCTATTGATTATGAATCCAAAACAGTGTTGTTGTATTGATCGTTCTAACCAGAGGAGCTAACTGAGGAACTGTAGTGATACCTATCTCACCCCACTATGTTTCTTTAATGTAACAAACCATTCACTATCACCCTGTCCAGAACTCTGGATGTCACAGAAATATGCTGCTCTATTTTGTGCTACAATAGCATCCCCGTTGTGTGTGTGTGTGTGTGTGGTTGTGTGTGTGTGTGTGTGTGTGTGTGTGTGTGTGTGTGGTGTGTGTGTGTGTGTGTGTGTGTGTGTGTGTGTGTGTGTGGTGTGTGTGTGTGTGTGTGTGTGTGTGGGTGTGTGTGTGTGTGTGTGTGTGTTTGTGTGTGGTGTGTGTGTGTGTGTGTGTGTGTGTGTGTGTGTTACTGATGATACTGCCTGATATAGAGGTCCTGGATGGCAGGGACGGCCAGTCAGACTCTCGCAAGGCTGCCGGCCAGATGGTATCCAAGCCGTGTCCTCAGAGATTGCAGACTGGCCTGAGGTGCAGCTGGCTGGAGTGTTTACGGAAATATTAATTCATATCTCTTCATTCAAGATGTCCACCAGTGTTCCTGTAAGACAGCGAAGGTAACTAAACTAAATGACTATCGCCCCGTAGCACTCATCATTATTTCTGCCTTGAGAGCTAGTTTAGGACCATATCACCTCCATCTTACCTGACTATAAGACCCACTAGAAGTGTTGTGACTTTCTTTCAGTGATTAAAGATTTAACTCTTTAAGGTTATACAGTAGATTACTCAGTGGAGAAGAACAAGCTGACACACACATGCGCACACACACACGCCACAAAGCCAACATCATAAAACGTACTGTTCCGATAAACATACCAATAAGCAGAGATAGGACAGAGAGGGAGCGAGCGAGAGCGGGATATAACAGAGGAAAAATGGTGAGAGAGAGAGAGAGAGAGAGAGAGAGAGAGAGAGAGAGAGTTGTGTCAATCTCCTCTAAACCTTCTTGTAAACAAGACAGGACAGACCCTCAGAGTTCAGACCCGCTTAACAGCTTTCACAAATATCTTCTCTCTATGACCATCACCACATGGCCTCCTTTCTACCTCTCATACTTATTTTCTCCCTCTACTTTTTCTCTCTTTCTCTCGGACTCTATACCTTCCGACTTCCTTTGACCCGTTCTTTCTCCCTTTCTCCTTTCCGCCCCTTTCTCTTCATCTTAATTTCCCTCCCTCCATTTCGGTCTGTCTCATTGCGACAGTGTACTTTGTAATTATACGGTGACCTTTCGTTAGCCAAGCTGTAATTGGCTAAATCAGAACAGAGTTCCACACGTCAAACACACTATCAGCAGAGATGCCATCAGAGACCATAAACACACACACACATATACACACACACACAATATCACACACACATATACACACACACACATATACACACACAACACACATATACAACACATATAACACACAACACACAAATACACACACAGTGGTGTAAGCAGAGGTGGGACGCAGTATACCTACCTTTTTCATTGGGCATTGCGTATCACTTCTTAATCCCACGATGTGTATCAAGTAGTGTAGTGGAGGTTTAGCTGTATCAATTAAGGCTAATGAAACAGATAAGAATAGACCTCTGAACTTTCACCTATACTACCTGTCAGGGAAGGAGATTGAGGTTGTAACCTCATATAAATATCTTGGAATTCTAATTGATGACGGCCTCTCTTTTAAATTGCATATTCAACAACTTACAAAAAATGAAGCTGAAATTGGGATTTTATTTTAGAATAAGGCATGTTTTT
>NC_036844.1:10557307-10564271 GCF_002910315.2 Salvelinus sp. IW2-2015 | reverse complement strand
GCTGATCATTTTTGGTACCCTTCCCATAATCTGTGCTCGACACAATCCTGTTCGGACCTACGGATATGTCTTCAACTCCATGGCTTGGTTTTTGCTCTGATATGCACTGTCATCTGTGGGACCTTATATAGACAGTGTGGTGCTTTCTAATCATCTGTCCAATCAATTGTATTTACCACAGGTGGACTCCAATCAAGTTGTAGAAACATTCAAGGATGAACAATGGAACAGGATGCACTTGAGCTCAATTTCGAGTCTATTGCAAAGGGTCTGAATACTTATGTAAATAACGTATTTCTGTTTTTTCTTTTTAGTACATTTGCTGAAATTTCTTAAACCTTTTTTCGCTTTGTATTGTGTGTGAATTGATGAGGGCAATTTTTTAAATCACTTTTAGAATAAGGCTGTACGTAACAAAATGTGGAAAAAGTCAAGGGGTCTGAATACTTTCGAATGCACTGTAACACACATACCTGATCTCTAACATGCTGACCAGATCGCACGCGTGCATGCTCCGTGTGACACCGCACGCATGCTGATATTGTCACCACACCAGACACGATCAGGACATGCAGGTTGAAATATCAAAACTCATTTTGAACCATTTTAGTGAAGGTGATTTCTTTTGAAGCCAGAAGGAGGCTAGTATCAGCTACATTTATGCCTTTACTAGACTATGGGGATATTTTATATATGAATGCTTCCACTCAGTGTTTGAGATCAATTGACACTCTTTACCATGGCACTTTGAGATTTATTTTAAACTGCAAAACCATTACGCACCACTGCACTTTGTATACCAGCGTTGGCTGGCCTTCTCTAGTCACTCGTAGGCTCAGTCACTGGTATACTTTTATTTACAAAGCCATTTTGGGTTTACTACCTTTTTATTTGGGCATTTTTATTGTTGGGTGGGTACTCTCTTCGTTCGCTGGACTTTATCCTGCTAACTGATCCAAATGTCAGAACTGAATTTGGTAAAAGGTCTTTTATGTACTCTGCGCCATCATCTTGGAACACCTTACAAAATCATTTTAAACTGGAAGAACTTGTCCCGATTAGTGTTTTTAAATCACTGATGAAGGATTTTGAGGCTGATTCCCTGACCTGTCAATGTTTTTAATTTGCWGTTTTTGATTTTGTTATACTCTTGTGAATTCAATGGTTTTTACTAGATTACTTGTAGTTTTTTCATGTTGTCTGTCTGTAATTTTTGCAATGACTTGGTGCTGCCTATCTTGGCCAGGACGCTCTTGAAAAAGAGATTTTAAATCTCAATGAGCCCTTCCTGGTTAAATAAAGGTTAAATAAAAAATAAAAAATAAATGGCGGTAGACACATGCGAGCTGTTCATGAACAGAGATTGAAATATTTATCTCGAAATTTCGAAAGAGGGGAGATCTTACAACAGCAATCATGGGTTGCTAATAGGACTAGGATAATGCTTTTGGCTGCTAGACAATGAAATGAAGAACAGGAGAGTGCATATGAGTCTTTATAAAATAATTGCCTCCACATTTCAACCAATGCTGATTCAACCAGTTTTTTTCGCAGTGGGATCAGAGAGCAGACTGTAAAATCAGCATTTACACAGAAACGTTCCCTGAGGCTGGCTAAAGGTCCGGNTCTCAGTATTATTCTACAATGTAGAAAATAGTAAAAATAAAGAAAAACCCTTGAATGAGTAGGTGTGACCAAACTTTTGATTGCTACTGTACTCATTCAAGGGTTTTTCTTTATTTTTACTATCTTGAACAGGATTATTTCGTATGCAATTTGAATGGAATTGATGGAGAGAAAGATTGTGATAAATTGCTCACTTAGGCATTGATTTAAAGCAACGATATTCGAGATGTGCTGTCTAACCCTWCCCGTGTTGATCACGGCYTCCGGGTTAAGGGAGGGTTAGGCCGGCAGGGATGTCCTTGTTCCYTTGTGCTCTAGCGACTCCTGGGGTGAGCCAAGCACATGCACACTGACTTCGGTCGCCAGCTGTACGGTGTTTCCTCTGATACATTGGCGCGGCTGGCTTCCAGGTTAAGCAAGCAGTGGTGGGGTCGTGTTTCGGAGGACGCATGACTCTCGACCTTTGCCTCTCCCGAGTCTGTACGGGAGTTGCAGTGATGGGACAAGACCGTAACTACCAATGGTGGAGAATTAAAAAAATAAAATCTTCACATTGTTCATTAGAAGATATAGTTGAGGTTTAGGGTTTAGTAAATGATTTATCCCAAACATAATCCTTTTAGTTTTTMAAATATTTAGGACTAGCTTATTACTTGCCACCCWTTCTAAAACTGACTACAGATCTTTGTTAAGTGTTGCAGGGATTTAACTTGCTGTGGTAGCTGACGTGTATAATGTTGAGTCATGTTGAGACTCACAAGCTTTACTCAGTGCTCGTGGCAGGTCATTAGTAAAGCTTGAAAAAGTAAGGAACCTAAACAGCTGCCCTGGGGAATAGCTGACTCTGTCTGGATTATGTTTTAGAGGTTTCCATTGCAAAATACCCTCTGTGTTCTGATAGACAGATAACTCTCGATCTTACGATATAGCAGGGGATGTAAAGCCATAACACATGAGTTGGAGAGAAAGATATATAGAGATGGAGAGAAAGAATGGTGATAACAACAGTGAGAGAGATGGATGAAAGAGAGAGGAATACAAAGAGGATAAAAAGGAGTGGCAATAAACAATGGATCGCTTCACGCAGTAAGTCTGACTCTTCTTGTCAAATTTAGGGGCATGCCTCCGACGTCTATCGTCTCTCTCCTCTCTCTCTTTTTTTCTCTTCCCCTCCTTTTCAGCAAGCTACTGTATCCCATGGAAACAACTCTCAATTTAACCCCGTGAACACTCCTGCCTCCTCCTCTCTCCCCCTCAACGTATCTTTCCCTCTCTCATCCGTCACATCCTCTACCCTTCAACTCCCCCCCCCCCCCCTCCCCCTCTAACTCTTAACACTCAACAGGGCTGCAGGTTCAAAACACTGATAATGTTGTGAATGCTTTTTCACTCAAAGCTGGCCTTTAGCTCACCGCACGAAACCAGCTGACACCCTGCTGGAGGTATTTTGCAGGGCGCTTTGGCAGTGCACCTCTTGCACAAGAAGGCAGAGGTAGCGGTCCTGCTGCTGGGTGTTGCCCTCCTACGGCTCCTCCACGCTCATGATGTACTGGCCTGCTCCTGGTGCGGCCTCCATGCTCTGGCACTACGCTGAAGACACAGAAACCTTTTTGCCACAGCTGCATTGATGTGCATCCTGGATGAACTGACTACGCTGAGCACTTGTGTGGGTTGTAGACTACCGTCTCATGCTACCACTAGAGTGAGAGACCGCAGCATTCAAAAGTGACCAAAACATCAGCCAGGAAGCATAGAACTGAAGAAGTGGTCTGTGGTCACACCTGCAGAATCAATCCTTTTTTGGGGGTTGTCTTTGCTAATTGCCTATAATTTCCGCACTTTTTGGTCTATTCCATTTCAACAACAGCAATGTGACATTTATTGTCATCAGTGGTTGCTTCTAAGTGGATACAGTTTGATTTTCAAGAAGGTGATTGACTTGGAGTTACATTGTGTTGTTTTAAGGTGTTTTCCTTTATTTTCTTGAGTCAGTGGTAATATTTTAGATTCCTTCAGTAGCCAGCTTGAATTGATGACCAGCTTTGGCACAGTGACGCTTAGCCTTCTCTCACAGCTTCACGTGGAATGCTTTTCCAAAGTCATGAGGAGTTTCCCACATATGCTGGCACTTTTGTTAGCTGCTTTTTCATTCATCTGCAGTCCAACTCATCCCAAACATCTCATTGGGTTGAGGTCAGGTGATTGTGGAAGGCCAGGTCATCTGATGCAGCACTCCATCACTCTCCTTTCTTGGTCAAATACCGTTACATAGCCGGCGGTTGTTGGTTGGGTCATTGTCTTTTTGAAAAAAATTATGTACCACTAAGCGCTAACCAGATGGAATGGCGTATCGCTTGCAGAAATGCTGTGGTAGCCACTGCTGGTTAAGTGTGCCTTGCAATTAAAGAAATTAACAGACATTGTCACTAGCATAAGCACATCACACCTCTCCGTCCAATGCTTTCAACAGTGGAAACCACTACATGCAGGGAGATGCATCTTCACTGACTCTGCGTCTACAAAGACATGGTGTTGGAACCAAAAATTCGAATTTGGACTCATACAGACCAAAGGCAGTTATTTCACCGGTCTTAATGTCCATTGCTCCGTGTTTTCTTGGCCCATCGCAAGTCTCTTCTTCTTATTGGTGGTCCTTTAGTAGTGTTTTTTGCAGCACTTCTACCATGAAGGGCTGATTCATGCAAGTCTCCTCTGAACAGTTGATATTGAGATGTGTTCCAGTTACTTGAACTCTGAATGAAAGAACTTATTTGGGCGTGCAATTATCTGAGGCCGGTAACTACTAATATTGACTTTCCTCTGCAGCAGAAGGGTAACTCTGGAGTCTTCCTTTTCTAGTGGCGGCGGATGGGCGGCGGGGTTCGATGAGGAGGCGTTATCAGTCTAGCGCTGTGAGGTTTTGAGACTGACGTAATGAAAGAAACTCTATCAAAGTTCTTGAACAATTTCGGATTGACTTGACCTTCAATGTCCTTAAACGTAGTGAGAGTCAACTTGCATGTCTCTTTGCTATTTGAGCTGTTCATTGCTATAAATTATAAATATGACTTAGGATTTACCACATAAGGCATAATCTATTAGGTATTACCACACCCTACCTTGTCACAGCCACAACAATGAATTGACGCTACTAAACACACGTTTAGAAGAAAAGAAATTCCACAAATTAAACTTTTAACAAAGGACACGAAATGATATCGCAATTCCAGCACGGAGTGACCACTACTCATGAAGACTGGAGTTGAAAGAATGCCGAAAGTGTGCAATAAGCTGTCATCAAGAAGCGAAAGGGTGGCTAACTTTAAAGAATCTCAAACTATAAAATATTTTTGATTGTTTCCACTTTTTTTGTTTGCTACATGCTTCCATTATGTGTTATGGCTATAGTGTTGAGTGGCTTCATTAGGTGTGCCAAAATTTCTCGACTGGTACATAATTTTATCAGTAAAAGATTTTGCGTAGCTTGGCAGCACGCTAATGCGGATCGGTTAATAAATGCAAATATTTTATCTTTCCTTTCTCTCTCCATCCCTCTGTCTCCGTCAACTTTTCCATCTCTACTACCTCTTCTCTCTCATCTCGCCTCGTTTCCTCTACATCCTCGTTTCTTCTTCACACTCCTCTCTGTCTCCAACTGCCCTTTGTACGTCTCCGCATCCCTTTCTCTCTGCGCATCCCTACTCTCTCGACGTTAATGGAGGAAAGACTGCCCTCCAAGAAAAGGCTTCAACAAGCTACTGTACGCCTATTCATCATCTCCCCTCACTGGAGCCTAAGAGCAAGACGCGACACCACATCAAACATAACACACACTACCAGTAATGGAATTCAAACCTGGAAAGCAGGCAGCGTTGCCTATGGGGCGAGAGGGAGAGAGAGAAGAGAGAGAGCGCGAGAGAGAGGAGAGAGAGAGAGAGAGAGAGAGAGAAGAGAGAGAGAGAGAGTAGAGAGAGGAGAGAGAGAGAGAAGAGGAGAGAGAAAGAGTGGGCTTCAGGAAAATCCTGCTCCTTGATGAAAGGAGAAAACGAGAGAATTCTGAGGGAGAGATCTGTAGTCTGTAGATAAAAGTACAGAAAGAGAGGGAGAGGTGTGTGTACACCAGTCTGTAATCAGATCCTGACCCAAACCACAGGCCAATCACACACCCACCTCCTATAGGGACTCAGTTCAACATGCTTCTGAGGAACAGCTGATTAGTAGAATCAGCACAGCTGTGTTAGAGCAGGGCTGGGGCGAAGGTCAGAATGGTCAAAAGCTCTCAAGAGGAGGGTTGAAACCCCTGTGATTTAACATTTCTCCAATATCTAACCTGCTAGAACAGTGGTTTAACCATCTCCTCAGGGACCAACAGACATTTCACAATTTAGTTGTACAGGTAGGCCTGAACTAGCTCACTTGATTTCCCCTATTTAATGGCTCGATGGTTAGTGGACAAGTTGAATCAGGTGTGCTAGCTGTGGAATACGTGGAATGGCTTGGGGTCTAGATGGCCAAGTCAACATTGGCTGTATCATAAAAATGTACGAAAACAAAACATTTGCTTTTTGGGCTTAATTAAGGATAAGGTTAGGCAAACGATTAAGGTTAGGTTTAACATCAGATTTAAAGAAGATAAATTGTAGAACTAGGCCGGGCTTCCGAATTTGCAACTTGGCCAGATCGTGACGAGGATGTCTCCGAGGAGAGGCTTAAAAACCCCTGCATTATAACACTCTCGGACCTGTTAGAACATTTCCCAACCTTTTATAACATTCTTCAACCTACTGGAACTCTGTAGAACATTCCCTAACTTTGCAAGAACACTCTAGTCTAGAACATTCTCTAACGTGTAGAACATTCTCTAAAATCATGAAGCATTCTGAACTATTCTCTAATCTCTTAGAACCTTGTCCAACCCATTAGAACATTCTAAAATATTCTCTAACCGGCTAGAACATTACATCTCTGCTCAGTGCAGTCACCAGGAACAGATCATGTCATCATGATTATTCTGTCTGGATCCACTGTGTTGACGAGACTAGACTGGAGCACAGTGTTATGCATGACCACACACACACACACACAAAAACACACCATATATTCACTGGGACCAGACAGACCAAACGGGCCATGACAGTGTGACTGTAGGCTCAAATCAGTCCCTTACAACCACATTAATAAATGTATTTCAATAAAGCGTCTAACTCTGTTATTTTATTATCCCATTCCCTTAAGAAAGCAGTTTACACAGCAGACATTCGACTTGTAATTTGTTATAAAAATTTACATGAAGCACAATGGCTACTCAATATAGCAACCAGAACAGCCTCTGAGACAG
>NC_036844.1:10552858-10555273 GCF_002910315.2 Salvelinus sp. IW2-2015 | reverse complement strand
CCACAGGACATAGGAGAAGAGAGAAGAGAGAGAAGAGCGGAGGCTGACACAGCCGAGAGAGATTAGGATAGAGAGGCAGTAGAGAGAGGAGACGAAAGAAGGAGATCGAGAGAGAGCACAAGAAGAGAGAGAGAGACTGAAGAGAGAGAAGGCAGGAGAGAGAGAAAGAGGAAAATGGGAAAAATGACAGAGGGAGACAGTAATAGAAAGAGGAATTAGGAGATGCCTTTGAGAACTACGGCAAGGGCGGATATGCAGAGCTGTAACACACACAAAACACACAGCACAACACAACACCATGTGCAAGCGACGTGGTATACAGTAAATAGAGACTCATTCATCTAGCTCCTTGGCCAAGAGTCCTCCTCTCCCTCTCGCCTTCGTCCTTCCTCTCTGCATCTCCTCTTTTTTCTTCAGAATGAATAGTATAAAAACCTCGTCCACAGCTTAGGCGCCTGTAGGACTATCAGTAAGTGAGGAGAATTGAAAGCTACCATCGTCTGACTTAAACTGTGACTGGCATCTCTGCTTCATGTGAATCCTCTTCCCTCTCCCTCTCTCCCTCCATCCTTCCTACCACTCTCCTCGCTCTCTCTTCCCGCCTTTCTCGCCTTTCTCCTTCCTCTCCCTACTTCCCCTTTCTGCTCCTTTCTTTCCCTACTGATCTCCTTCTTACGCGTATTACATACACACACACACACACACACACACACACACACACACACGCAACACACACACACACACACACACACACACACACCACACAACACACACCTGGTGTATTAAAAAAAGAAATAAAGAAAAAACCAGTTTTAGTACACATTGACCTGTTTAAATACTTATGGCTAATTGCTCACAAATTAATTTAATCGTCCTTCTCAGTTTATACCTAAGCAAACACACTTTGGCGCTCCAAGCCATCCAACACACAACAAACACACACAACAAAACACAGCATGCAAGCACAACATGAACACACACACACATAGACACACACTTGAGCCTCTACAGTCATTAGTATTTATGAACAGAATTGCAGTGACAAAGAAACAAGTCTGTGTGTGTACGGTGGTGTGTGTGGTTTGTGTGTGTGTGTGTGTGTGTGTGTGACATGTGTGGTGTGTTGTGTGTGTGGTGTGTAAGTGTGTGTGTGTTGTGTGTGTGTGTGTGTGTGATGTTGTGTAAAATGTTTGTATGTGTGATGGGTGTGTAGTTGGTGCTTTGTGCATGATGTGTTGTGCGTGTGGCTCAGTGCGCGTGCGCACGTGCGTGAGTAGGGACGTGCTGTGAAGCTAAGTACCTGCTGCCAAGCCCTGCCAACCAAGCCAGGTATGTATGCATTCAGAATATGACCAATACTCAGTGCACACGCCACGATCCATTGACAGAAAGGACTAACACACACACACAGCTCAGTTACAACATATACAAACATATAACATACAGACATGCATCTATCAAACACAGACACACACGCAGCGGATGTAGAAAAGAGCACAGAGGTGATTCCCTGACATCTCTTTGCATGGAGCGACAGTACTGGTCTGTGAAGACAGTAAGTAGAGCGAGACACGAAACACAGCACCAGATAAAACTACAGCTATTACTCTATCCAGCGCTTCTAAAATAATAAATAAATGACTGATAGCCAGGTGCTCCAACACTCAGGCATCATATACAAACAAAACATGTCTTTAGTGAGTCTGCTAGATCAGAGGCAATAGGGATGACCAGGGATGTTCTCTTGATAAATGTGGGAATTTGGCAATTGTCCTGTCCTGCTCAGCATTATTTTGGGTGTTAGGGAAAATGTATGGAGAAAAAAGTACATKATTTTCTTTAGGAATATAGTGAAGTAAACGTAAAAGTTGTCAAAAATATAAACAATAAAGTAAATTACAGATACCCCTGAAAACGACTTAAGTAATACTTTCAAGTGTTTTTATTTAAGTACTTTACACCAKTGGTTTCCAGCTCAAACAGAAAACCAACAACCAGTGGTGGAAAGTACTTAAGTAAAAAATACTTTATAGTACTACTTAAGTAGTTTTTTGGGGCATCTGTACTTTACTTTACTATTTATATTGTTGACAACTTTTYATTTGACTTCACTACATTCCTAAAGAAAAGAAAGTGCTATGATATGATCTACCAAATGTGGGGTCCTGGTTCTGAAATCTCTCACACACACTAGCATTTCCCCTCGCTTTCACACACATACACACACACCCTCTGGGAGAAGAACCCCTTTGTCATCTCAATACCATAATAAGACAGCAGAAAGGGTTTATCTATCAGGCTGATACGGTTGTTAACTCACACACACACACACACGCACACACACACACGCACACACACATACACGCACACACACGCATACAAACGCACACACACCATACACACACACACACACAC
>NC_036844.1:10545812-10552526 GCF_002910315.2 Salvelinus sp. IW2-2015 | reverse complement strand
GCGCGCGCCCGTCCGTCCGTCCGTCCATGTGTTATAAAACAAGGTATCTGAGACCCCCTTGTGTGACAATTTGAATCCCAATCAATTTCACTCACAATCCACAAAAAGAAACAAAACATGAACAATCAAGCAATATTCTCAGGTGCGTTCAGTGATACTTTCACATAATTCTTGAATTCTAAGACATGCCTGCGGTGCTCTAGAAATTACATTACAAAAGAGCAGAACGTCCTGACTAACAGCGTTTACATAACCGATCCAGAAACTTGAGAAAAATTGATGGTCATCCCAGCTCTATAACGCTGGTTATTGCTGTGAGCGATATGTTTCTAAATACACGACTTCRTCTACTCTGTTGGAACGACAAGCAAGAGTGAACAAGACCGAAACAAATAAGGAAACCAGAAAGAATTTACCCTCCACTACACATCAACTCCCGCACATCTCTCTGCACCGTGTGATGACCTAGTACCTAACAATACACCCAATGTCATTTCACAGACCCATCATTACAGAAAGAGCATTTTGTTGATATGGGTTTGAACACGCATTGTCTGGGCACAAAAATACATTGTTAGCCAGCTGAGCTAAAGCCTGGGTATCAGGTCTCAGGCAATCTTACTCATCATCATACAGTCCACCGATCCACCTGCACTACACACACGGTAGCACTGTTAATGTGGTGACAAAGTCATATTAAAACGTGTGTGATCATATCAAATTCAACCTATCTTGTTTCTTTGTGATGCGTGTGTTTGGACCACTAAAACCTCTGTTAGCTACCTGAGATGCATCCTTGATGGAAGCTTGGGAGGTGTGAGCATGGTCAATAAGGTGCTAGGGAAGGTTAATGCCAGGACTAKGTTMTTGGCTAGAAAGTCCAAGCTYCTTGATAAGGACTCCATGAAAGTGCTAGCTACTGCCCTCATTCAATGKCATTTTGACTARGCTAGTACTTCCTGGTTTGGGGGCTTATCTAAACTTATGAAGGGGAAGCTCCAGATAGCCCAGAATACGCTGATCAGGGTAGCATTGAAGGTGAGTCCACGCACTCACATAGGCAGGAGCTGCTTTCAGGAACTCAACTGGCTGCCTGTTGAGGCTAGGGTGTCCCAGATTAGACTGGGTTTGGTTTACATGGTTTTATGGTCCTGCGCCCAGATATTTAATTACTTTCCTCATGTTAGGGATGCACACAATCACAGCACCAGATCAGGTGTTGCTGATGTGTGCTCATACAGGTTCAGGAGTAATGCTGGGAAAGGTACTTTCTTGTATACTGGAGCCCTCAGAGTGGAATGAGTTGCCTCTGCCTATAAAAACGACGTTCTCTCTGGGCAGCTTTAAAAATAAAGTAAAAAAATGTTTGATGTCTTCTGTGCCCGTATGAATTAATCTGCAATGAATGATGAGATAGATGTTCTTCTTCTATGTTTTTTTGTTTTATTATCTCGCTGTCATACCGTGTTCAACCGTGTTGGATCTTGCCTAGCCATCTTGTTTCAAGAGGACCACAATTAAAAATAGATCCCAGACTTTATTGTGTGTTTATCCTCCATGATTAACAATGGAAATAAGTCCCAGACTTTATTGTTGTTATCCTACCATGATTTAAACAATGGAAATAAAGTCCCAGACTGTTATTGGTGTTATCCTCCATGAATTTAAAACAATGGAAATAGTCCCAGACTTTATGTTGTGTTATCCTCATGATTTAACAATGGAAATAATCCCAGACGTATTGTGGTATCCTCCATGATTAACAATGAAATAAGTCCCAGACTGTATTGTGTGTTATCCTCCATGATTTAACAATGGAAATAAGTCCCAGACTTTATTGTGTGTTATCCTCCATGATTCTACTCATGTGCATGTATGGCTTTTTCAAGTTTTATGTGTGCTTGTTTTTTTTTTATGGTCGAATTAATAAACTAAACTTAACTAAACTTGTCTGGTAGTAAAATGTGCTGTTTTATTTATGAATTTGTCATTTTAAGAGTTAATCACATCAACTAACGCTTCTCCACAAATATTCATGACCCAGTTCGTAACACACTATGACACACACACACACTTTGCAAGAGTTAACGGCTCCTTGGTTTAGTCTCAGGAGCAGTATCCCACCCCCTGTGTCTACACACACACAKAAATTACGGTTTCTCAAGGGTTCTTTGGGAAGGGTGATGGTTCTATGTGGAACCATAATGACTCAAAGAACCCTTTGAGCTCTTCCATGCTTCTTTACAGTTCACAAAGGGGTTCTTTGCTCTTTTAGTGATAATTAAAATGTAGGGAAGGTGGTTCATTAGAATATTTTGTGGCATGGTTTGGGCACAGCTCTATTGTTCAACCGTGGGTGAGTGTGTCCAGTGACGGTGTGTTGTGAAAGACTCATGTATGGCCTTGATTCAATTGAGAACAGTTGACTAGATCAATCAGTGGTTGTCAATACTTCCCAGACGTAGCTCACTTGATTCAACTTGTCAATGAACACAATAATAACACTGATGGATTTTTTACAATATTATATAGCTGATCACAACTAAAAACCATGTGGTTCTTTAAAAGGATCTACAAAGAACATTTTAGATTGAGAAAGGTTCTGTATGCAACAATTCTACATAAAGYTTCTATAAAGTGTTCTTGGGGTTGTACCCATAGCGGAACCCTTTTTTGGTGCTATATGGAGTCTTTTTTTATGGTTCTTTATGAGCATGGTTCTTTATTGAACCTTCAGCTCAGTCTGATGTCGATTACGCCTATAGCTCCTACATCCCACATCTGTCCTCTCAGGATTTCCCCTATGCTGCTTCTGTCTCAGGCAGGCTGCTGTGTAGGACGTGGAGGCAGGAAGGTCCAGGGGGAGAAGCAGAGAGGAGAACCAGGGCTGACTACTCTTTGGAGTGTTGTATAAACCTGGCGACCGAGGAGAGACACACACACACACACCTTATGAATTATTCCTCTGCTTAAGACTACTTAAGAGCACATTATTGCGTTTTCCCACTGCATCTGACATTAGCAGCATACACACACACTTTCTGGGCTAAGAGGGAAATGTGATGAAGCTGAAAGACTTCCCAGCAAGCCAGAATTGGTTCTGTGAAAGTTCCCAGAACAATTGATAGGTTACGGCAAATGTTCTCATAACACAAAAACTGTCCCGTCATGCTGATGATTTGTGTAAAACATTTGCCTGATGTTGCAAGAACGTTTCCCAGAACACATTTGGTTTGTTCTTTAAAGGTTTGCAGAGTGTTTCAATAGGTTGTGGGAACAGTCTAGTGGGAACATTGTAGGGACGTCACAAAATGTAAACTGTCCASCTGTGCGGATGATGATACAATGTTTCTTTAAGGGTGCAAAAACGTTCACAAGAACGTTTCCCAGAACACATTTTTATGTTCTTTATAAGTTCATAAAACATTTATTTGATCATTGTGGGGATATGACAACATGTAGGTTCCCAAAACAGTAAAACTCTCCAGTTATGCTGACTTTCAGATAATGTTTGTGTCAGGTTGCACAAAACATTCCATTGATGTTGCAGGAATGTAGACAAAAAGAAGCCTTTCTGAGTTCTTTAAAGTTTCCAAGAAAATGTCATTAGGTTGTGGGAACAGTGTGGGTAGATTACAAGAGATAGGTTCCCTATGCAAAAAAAATATAGTCAGTTGTAATGATATTCATACATTGTTTTAGTTAGGTTGCACAGCAAATTCCCTTAATGTTGTAAGAATGTTGACAGAACACTTTAACCTTCTTTAAAGGTTCCCAGAACATTTATTTAAGTTACGGGTGTTGTCTGGGATGTTGCAAGAATACTCTTTCCAGACAATGACCATAACTTAATGAAATGTTCTGGGAACCTTCAAAGAACTTAGAACAGGTGTTATGTCAACATTTTTACAACATTAAAAGGCCCAGTGCCATCGAAAACATGATTTTCATGTGTTTTATATTACCCCACTGTGAAATTGGGGGTAATATAAAAAAAAGAACGAGCTGTTTGAAAAGACCCCTGTGAAGTCCAGACTGTTTTGGCGGGATGACGTTTTGGCCTGCCTGGTGASATATTGCTAAGAAGTWATTTTTCTCTCTRTTTGACCATTTTATTTGAACACAATCATGGTAAGGTACTTAAATGTTACACAGAAAMGATTTGACATTGAGATTTSTTTTTWAAATGGTTGCAATGGACCTTTAAGGGAATGTCCTGTGCAACCTAATTTAAACATTGTATGAATGTCATCACAACTGAGCATATGTTGTGCTTTGGGAGCCTATCGCTTGCAATGTACCCACACTGTTCCCACAACCTAATTAAATGTTCTGGGAACCTTCAAAGAACATGGAAAGGCTGTTCTGTCAACAGATGGGAGTGTTCTTGCAAATTGAAYTGAATGTTTTATACATTGTATAATCATCAGCAAGACTAGACAGTTTTTGTGTTATGAAAACATTTGCTGCAACCTAATGAATGTTCTGGGAACTTTCACAGAACCAATTTTGTTTTTCTGGAATTTTTTTGTTGAATATTAGAGAACATTCCAAGGATATTACATTTAAAAAATAATTATTTTTTTTCTTTATGTTTTTGGGACATTAGATAAAACCATAACTAGATTAGAATCTCAGCAAATGTTCTGGGAATGTTCCCAGTTTCCTGTGTGGCTCAGTTGGAGGTCATGGAGCTTGCAATGCCAGGGTTGTGGGTTTAATTCCCACAAGGGACCAGTAGAAAAAAACTATGAGAATGTATGCACTCACTACTGTAAGTAGCTCTGGATAAGAGTGTCTGCTAAATGACTCAAATGCATTTTTTAAATGTATGTCTCCCTTCTCTTTTCAACCTTTTACATGTTACAAAGTGTAACAGAATCTACATAAACATTATGCTCTATTCTGTCCCATGTGTGCTTTATCATATATGCACAGAAATGGACACACACAACCTCCCTGGTGCTGTTTAAAATGAAAACAAGTATTCTAGTATATCACCCCTGTGAATCCTATCTTATTATACCATATTCCATTCAGGTATTCCATGCACAGACTAATTCACGCATGCAAACACACACTCATACACACACCACTCATATACACACACACAACCTCCTGTCAATTCTATCTTATTAAACCATATTACCTGAACAATTCCTCTCTCCCTAAACTAATTCAAATCAGCTCTGCGTAGAATTCCTGTTCTGCTGGACCTGATACATTTACACAAGCACACACKCGCACATACAACCTCCCTCTCCTCTTTCTCCCCCCCTCCGTRCTTCTCCCCCTCCCTCAGGTGGATAGAGTAATAGCTGTAGTTTTACTGGTGCTGTGTTTGATCTCTCTCTTATTCTCACCAGTCTCTCGCTCATCAAAGAGATGTCAGGGAATCACTCTGTGCTCTTTCTCTCTCCCTCTGTACGACTTGTGTCTTGTGTTGTGTCGAGAGAGAGAGAAGAGAGAGAGAGAGAGAGAGGAGAAGAGAGAGAAAGGAGAGAGAGAGAGGATGGAGATGAGAGAGTAGAGAGGATTATATTATAGATTATAATATAGAATGAAATGTTCGGAAGGGACATATAAAAACCACGACAGGCTAAACGAGACGGAGGATATAATGAGTAGAGTATTATTTACGGCCTCTACGAGCCTACGCTCTCCGCAAGGCGCAAATCGTCCCTCATACAGGCCACGCTGGTAAGTGTGTATCATCCCTCTTCTAACTATCCAATTTCCTCGATTACAATGAGATCGGGGGGCGGTGGTTGAGCCAGTGTGTGTGCTGTGTTATCATACGGTGCGACGCCGAAACGGAGGGTCCCACGTGGGCAAGGGACCAGATGGTAGAGGGTGCACACAAACTGGTGCACTGTCCCCACCAACCCCACCCCCACCCTCGCTGGGTGGAAACAACTGCCTCTCGCTAATGTGAAAATGAACGTAGGAGGCTAATCGAGACAGCAGACCACGTGCACTTTCCCACTGAATACAGATGATATGCAATTTTAAAGTATTGAGGCCAGTGACTGTGGTTTCCTTTGGCGTAATGCAATAGAGAGGAGCGAGGCACATCGCAGCCGAGGGGAAGAAGCATGAGGCCTGACTAAAAGCTGTTGGGAGACCAGGAGGAAAAGTCTCTCTCCCTGTACATCACTGGGATTGTGGTTCACATACTAACTATGTCAGAGGACATAGTGTCAACAAACACCAAGGCCACAGTAGGCACACAGTTTTTCTCACAAAAAACTGTCGGTTGATTTGTCCGTACGTCAGAGTAGGCCTACACTTTATTTCCATAGGCTTCTTTTGATTAAATAAGAAAGAGAGTATTAATTGTATCTTTTACGGTTAGTCTGCTAAACATGTAACCATATTTCCTCAAGGAAAAGGCACTGCTTGTCGAGCAATTCAGTTATAGGTAATGCAAGCCAATCAGCACCTGACATACCAGCAATACATAGTATATAGTGAGAGCAAGTAAATACTGACATTGGAAAACCAAAAAATGCTTTACAGCGAAAGGAAATCCAAGCTTTGTGAGTGTATCCAATCAATCTGAACAGCTGCCCCAAATTAGCATGGTCACGAAAGTCAGAAAAGCAAAAAATTTGAATCCTTACCTTGATAATCTTCGATATTTGCACTCACGAGACCGCCCAGTACACAACAAATGTTATTTTTTCCAATAAATACTACTTTTAATAACAAAAA
>NC_036844.1:10544154-10545787 GCF_002910315.2 Salvelinus sp. IW2-2015 | reverse complement strand
TTATGACAATTAAACATGGCTTATTTACCCTGTTTCATCTGACTGCGCATCCTCGTCTCATCAGCCAGCAGAAGAATTATAAACCTTGAATCTCCAATCTAAAAGGTATCTAGACGTTAGCTCACATTTCTTTTACGACTAACATTTGTTTCCAACAGGGGAGATTTGTATTATAAACCTTGCTGTCTGTCTCTCTGACATTTGCAACATTGTTTCAATATTCAAATTCAATCTCCAGCTGTCCCATACTATAGTAATGAATGTGTCGGGAGTCGGGATGAGACAGACAGGCAGGCAGTGTTTCTCAGCCAGTCTAAATCATGAATCAGCTGGCATCATTTTCTTGGATATACAGTATACAAAGAAATGTCAATTGAAAAAAGGTAAAACGAAACGAAGTGCAGCTAGTTGGCWGTCTTTCCAGCTTCAGTTTGAAGTGATTGTGTTAGCTGTATTGTTGGCTAGCTCCTCTGAACAACAGTGTCCTGACGAGAGAGCACATTTTCTATGCCAGGTGAAATTGAGCCTCATTTGAGCCTCATTTAACTCATTGTTATGGATATATCCAAATAAATGTCACTAGAGAACAGCTTAAACAAATGCAAATGCAGCTGCTCTTGTTATTCTTCTTTACGTTTGACGTGACTGTAAGTTAGCCGTAGTTGGCTAGCTAGCAAGCAAGGGATAAGAATGTTGCCAGCCAGTATGGCAATGGAACATTCAGAACAAACGTCTGGGTCGCGTCCATAGATACCAACCAAAAAGACTGAATGATTGGGTCGCGTCTCTGGCAACCGAACTGATAGAACGAACGACCAGCCAGCTTGGGTAGCAACCCTAAATTAATTAAAAMAACGTTTTTAATGAAAATATGTCAATCATGATTTACTTRGTCTCGGGCCTAACAACACCCGTGCCAATATATCCTCCAAACACCGGCTTCAAGMGCATTATCACTTAAAAGACACTGAGTGTACAAAGCATTAAGGACACCTGCTCTTTCCATGACATAGACTGACCAGGTGAATCCAGGCGAAAGCTATGATTCCTTATTGATGACACTTGTTAAATCCACTTCAATCAGTGTAGATAAAGGGGAGGAGACAGGTTAAAGAAGGCTTTTTAAGCCCTGAGACAATTGAGGGTGAATGGGCAAGACACAAGATTTAAGTGCCTTTGAACGGGGTATAGTAATAGGTGCCAGGAGCACTGGTTTGTGTCAAGAACTGCAAGATCACGCTCAACAGTTCCCCGTGTGTGTCAAGAATGGTCCACCACCCAAAGGACATCAAGCCAACTTGACACAACTGTGGGAAGCACTGGAGTCAACATGGGCCTGCATCTCTTTGGAAAGCTTTTGACACCTTGTAGAGTCCATGCCCCATGTAACTCAATATTGGGAAGGTGTACTTAATGTTTTGTACACTCAGTGTATATATAGACATGGATAATACAGTGCTTTCACATGGATTCAGTTGGAACTGAAGTAGACATTATCTGTCCAATAAACAGAAATGTAACAATAACATTGCACGTTGACAAGAGGATACTTGGTACAAAACCATTTTGTGAAGAAGTGAGCTGAGTACTCACTGTAACCCACACACATTGTCTCGCTCTCCCTCTCCCTCTC
>NC_036844.1:10535385-10537894 GCF_002910315.2 Salvelinus sp. IW2-2015 | reverse complement strand
TCTCTCTCGTTCTCTCTCTCTCTCTCTCTCTCTCTCTCTCTCTCTCTCTCTCTCTCTCTCTCTCTCTCTCTCTCTCTCTCTCTCTCTCTCTCTCTTCTCTCTCTCTCTCTCTCCTCTTTTCCTTCCTCGTCCCTCTCTCTTCCTCTCTCTCTCTCTCTCTCTCTCTCTCTCTCTCTCTCAGACTGCACTGTGTGAGTAGTAGAGCTTCAGTAGAAAGGGGATAATCCATAGTAGATCTGTGTCAGACTGAAGAGAACAACAGAAAGAGAGTAAGATGATGCTTCCTGTATTTCCTCTTAACAGGACAGAGAGCAGAGAGTAGAGAGAGATGTGGCAGAGTGTAGAGAGTAGAGAGAGATTTGACAGAGAGTAGAGAGAGACGTGACAGAGAGTAGAGAGAGACGTGACAGAGAGTAGAGAGAGACGTGACAGAGAGCAGAGAGAGATGTGGCAGAGAATAGAGAGTAGAGAGAGATGTGACAGAGTGTAGAGAGAGATGTGGCAGAGAGCAGAGAGTAGAGAGAGATGTGACAGAGTGTAGAGAGAGATGTGGCAGAGAGCAGAGAGTAGAGAGAGACGTGACAGAAGGTAGAGTGAGACGTGACAGAGAGGTATTATAGTGCAGATGACGCAGAGACTGATTTGATCAGGTGATGAGGGTGAGAGAGATTAGTCTGGGTGAATCCTCTCTGAATCTAATGGAAAGAAAGAAGAAGAGGGGAAGAGAGGAAGACAGGAGAGGAGAGCTGATATCCTGCTGAGGAGCTTAAAAGCTAAAGATAAGAGAGACAGGTATATGAGAGAGAGGGAGAGGGAGAAAGTCTATGGTTGAATCCTAGGTAGAGGTTTTCCCCTGATTTAAAWTTTTTACTAGATCATACACACTCTCGCACACACACAATAGACAACTTTGTTATCAKTCTCTCCGTAGCCGATGTGAGTAAGCCCTTTAAACAGGCCAACATTCACAAGGCCGCAGGGCTGACATTCACTGACATTTTCAACCTCTCTGTGAGTCTGTAATACCTACATGTTTTAAGCAGACCACCATAGTCCCTGTGCCCAAGAACGCCAAGGTAACCTGCCTAAATGACTTCCGCCCCGTAGCACACATGTCTGTAGCCATGAAGTGCTTTGAAAGGCTTGTCATGGCTCACATCAACACCATCATCCCAGAAACCCAACACCCACTACAATTCGTATACCGCCCCAACAGATCCACAGATGACGCAATCTCTATTGCAGTCCACACTGCCCTTTCCCACCTGGACAAAATGAAGACCTACATGAGAATGCTGTTCGTTGACTACAGCTCAGCGATCATAGTGCCCTCAAAGCATATCACTAAGCTAAGGACCATGGGACCAAACTCCTCCTTCTACAACTGGATCCTTCCACACTGATCCTCAACACAGGGGCCCCTCAGGGGTGCATGCTTAGTCCCCTCCTGTACTCCCTGTTCACCCACGACTGCGTGGTCACCCASTTTATTTTATGRWTTTTATTTCKCCTTTATTTAACCAGGCTAGTTGATAACAAGTTCRCACAACTCCAACAGCATCATTAAGTTTGCTGACGACACAATGGTGGTAGGTCTGATCACTGACAACAATGAGACAGCCTATAGGGAGGAGGTCAGAGACCTGGTAGTGTGGTGCCATGACAATAACCTKTCCCTCAATGTGAGCAAGACAAAGGAGATGATCGTGGATTACAGGAAAAGGAGGGCCGAGCACATCCCGATTCACATCGATGGAGCTGTAGAGGAGCAGGTCGAGAGCTTCAAGTTCCTTGGTGTCCACATCACTAACAAATTATCATGGTCCAAACACACCAAGATAGTTGTGAAGAGGGCACGACAACGCCTATTCCKCCTCAGGAGACTGAAAATACTTGGCATGGGTCTGTCATACCAAATAATGTCCCCCAGCAAAATAGTATCCCCCACTGCGTCACAATGGGATTCGATAAACTATTAGCGTCTGTTACTATATCAACGGTGTGATTACCTAATGATTCGAATTATGGAGATCATTACAGCCTAACTGACGTTCTTGTCATCATCTCTATGCAAACAAGGCTGATTTCCGCAACAATTTCACTGTTTAAACAAGTTTTGTTTAGCTAATAAAATGAAAACATTAATTCCAACTACTTTTGGGAACCTTGTTAACGTTACAACATGAAATCCATTGCTGTGTTTTCGTAAATGTCAAAGAAAATGTGTCATCTGCTTGACACATTAAAGTTACTTATATTACAGATCAGGAAGTCAGCTAATTTCCACTCCATTCATATGCAAATCCATTTGATTCATACACTGGCTTGTCTGGCTGTCACGTTTTTATTTCAAGCTGCCCTTTCCTTATCTACACTGAAATAATATAATTTCAGTATTCCTCTATTATGATTTRTTTTTATCTCGCATATCTCATTAGTACACCAGTGTGGATGAATATATACAGTTGAAGTTGGAAGTTAACATACACCTTAGCAAAATACATTTAAA